>NC_081157.1:18385620-18488120 GCF_012432095.1 Onychostoma macrolepis | reverse complement strand
ATAAGATTAATTTGAAGTACTAAAATTACTCAAACTTTATTAAATACACTAAATAAAACTAATAAAAATGGAAAAATCAGTAAAACTTAAACTACAATTCAAAAGAAAACCGAAAATATAAAAGAAAGCTTGTTCAAAATATTAATCAAATATATAATAGTACATAAAAATACCAAAACGGCACCATATAATTCTTTGAACATGATTTTTTTCCCCTTTCGTTTTTCATGGGCAGTTTTATTTGTCAATGACCCACACCTTCAAATATGGTGTGTCAACATGTGGCATCATTGACAAGTCACACAAGAACCATTTGAAGTCATTGATATTATAGCCTAAACACACTTCTTGGCATGCCATATGTGAATGTATGTGAACACTTAAATTTGAGATTCAAGAGCTAAATTGACAGGAAAGATCTTCAATGAACAATTACATTTCACTCAGGATGAATTCAGAAGATACAGATGTCATATGGGTGACTTATGTCATTTCTGGACCTCAACAACTGACTTCACTTACTGTTTACTTTCATTGCATGGAAAAGAACAGCTTGGACATTTTGATAAACATCTTCTTTTGTGTTCCATGAGAAGAATAAAGAGGGTGAGTAATTTATTTGATGCTGAGTCTGATGAAATAATATTAAACAGCCATGTTTGGTCGGCAGGGCTGTGGGATTGTTTACTGTCGCACCAGAGAGAGTTGTGAGGAAGTGGCACATAAGCTGACTAAACTAGGAATCGCAGCCAAGCCCTACCATGCAGGTGATCCTGTCACTGCTGCCTGTTCACACTTTTTGGATGTTTGTGTCATTGTGTGTAGTGTTGTTATGCAAGTTTGCAAGGGAAAGATAATTCTGGTTAATGTTTCATCTCTGCAGGGCTGAAGGTGGGCGATCGTACAGAGAGTCAGACTGATTGGATGGCCGGTAAAGTGCCTGTTATTGTGGCCACCATCAGTTTTGGTATGGGAGTGGACAAGGCCAATGTCAGGTCAGTCACGTATACACTACAAGTATACACTACAGTTCAAAAACAGAAATATTATTACAATTTAAAATAACTGTTTGAATAGGTTATAAAATGTAATTAATTCCTGTGATGCAAAGGCTGTAACTGGTGTTAAACAAGCGTAATAAAAGTCATGGCCGGTCGTTGACTGAACAGAGTATACAATAATATATTTGCTTGTTTGTTGCAAAAATAATTATGGTGCATAATAGGAATGCCACTAACGATTATTTTGATAATCGATTAATCTAGCGATTATTAGAACGACTAATCGTCGATTATTTCACTGATTAATCAGTAGAATTTGATTATTCAGCTTTTGCAATTAGTTAAATATTGAGTTATACATATTTTAACAAATAAATAAAAGTAATCACTTCAGATTTTGAAAATCATATTATGTAATTACAATTATTATACAATTAATTTATTCAAATAAATATATTTGGCACACAAAATGAGATGACAGACAGAGAACTCTCTCATTCACCATGTAATTAGCCATATGAAAAAATAACTGAATGACACATCATTCTGCCTAACATCTCCTTTTGTAAGTCGTATAGATAAGAAACAAAATAAGACGTTTTATTTTTGGATAAACTATTTTATTCACAACATAATCTCACTTAAAATACCTTTATAGGGTTATAAAACAGTCCTGAGCTAGATCAAGCTTTGATCTCTGCAAACCAAACTATCACTTTAATGAAATAATATTTTGTTAATATTTTATTATCAAGTTGTAATTCTAACTGAAAGCGACACTGACATGTTTAATACTGTAAAGCAAGCTGCTTGATTTAAGGCTGTCTATTACATGAAGTACTATATAAATAAACGTGAAATGACTGGACATTACTGGAGTACTGCTGCTTTCGCACCGCTGTCATTTTTTGTTGTGTGTATTTCGTTATTGAGAGGAAAACGCGCAGCATATATTTACATATTCGCCGCTCAGCAGCTTGACGGTGCGTTTCCACTAGCACATAGCGAGCGCAGCGTGCGTTTTCAATTCATTCCTATGGAAGTTGAGCTTAAACACTTAAACACACACAGGCGGCACAGAGAAAGCGTTGAGAGCGGCCTAAAGTGTCAAAAAGTTTGGGCATTCCTTGACTTTATGCAAATATTAAAAGAAGATGAAACACAAACAGGGTGTAAACATTTGTTTCAGAGGCGTGCTCTGCCCTAAATTTGACACACCCCAAAGCAGTGGCGTTGTAGTGTTGCCAGCGGCACTGAACGCAGATTTGACGCTGTTGTGGAAACACCATCAGGTTCGGCTGTGTTTGCTCTGAAGCACTGCGTCTTCTTCTCTTGAATTGCATCCAGGAAAGCTGAATTACAGTCTTGCGCTACAGCGCCACACTGGTCAAACCGCATTATTGCAGGCTCTTACATGAGGTCATATGAGATCAAACAACTAATCGATAGGGCTGGACGATTAATCGAAAAGGTATCGAAACTGAAATTCAGAACCTCTAACCAATTTAATTTTCCCATGTCAGTTATTTTGTTGTTTTAATCCTATTAATACTTTCCCCTTAAAAACATACTACTGTAGTATGCGCTATACGGACGTGACCTTTGCATGTGCATCGTTTTGCAGCATCTCGCACGTGAGTGGCTCGTTAAAAGAATTAAAAATTTTAGACGTAGCGCCGCTCATCAATGTCAGTTCCAAAACAGTGGACTAATCAGAAGACACCGGAGGTGGGGAAAACGTTGCGAGCTTACAGTAACAGGTTAGCACGGCAACTTTTGTATTTGACGGCATGGCAAGAGTAGGCATTCTGTGCTGTGCTTTTAAAAAAAAAAAAATCCTGAGCGCTTCGTCTCGCGGATTTAGATGCAAAGATGTGTTCCGTGTGAATGGCCAGTAAGAACCTAGAGTAAAAGACTTAAACATATAGAGGACAAATCACGGAGACGGTGCCTTGCTCTTTCTATTAATCAGCAGTGTTCTATTTACATTCATTATTTAAAACATTTGTTTACAGGAGATGCAAGTTATTCTTTTCTACTTTTCACTTTGCATTATTTAAAATAATGTTCTTATTTTCTACTTTTGACATGGCAAATTCCTGTTTGCAAAAAATGAAAGATAAGAAATGCACTCTTTCATTAGAAAATATATCTTATCTTTACAGTACAAACCTTGAACTATGAGGGCAAAAAAAAAAAAAATCATTCAATAATCATAATCAAGGTAAAATGTTGAATTAATCGAGGTTTTGATTTGAGGTCATATCGCCCTAAATAAAATATTTGTAGACAATTTTTTATTGTCAACGTTGTCGATAATGTCGACTAATCATTTCATCCGTAGTGCCTTTTAGTAGATCTGTAGAAATCAGTGCTGTGTTTGACATTGCATGTAAGTGTCTGTCTGTTTTCAGGTTTGTCGTTCACTGGAATCTGGCGAAGTCTTTGGCCAGTTACTATCAGGAGTCAGGACGAGCTGGACGTGACGGACTGCCGTCGTCTTGCAGGATATACTACTCGCCTAAAGACAGAGACCAGCTCAACTTCCTCATCCGCAAAGAAATTGCCCGCAAACAGGTTGGGAAGGACATCCAATCTCAATATCTTCATGCTTTTGACTAGTTAAACTGTCATTGTGTCTGATGTACTGTGTGTTTTGAATTCAGGCGAAGCGAGGATCAGAGAAAGAGCAGGATAAAGCACCCATCCTGGACTTTGAGGCAATGGTTGCTTTTTGTGAACAAGAAGGGTGAGCTCAAACACAGACACTTTAAATTCTGGATTAAGGGTGTAATAAATGTTTAATAAAACAGAATAGTGTGGTTCAAAAACAAAAACAAACATGCAAGAATACTTAGCTCACTTTATATATATATATATATATATATATATACACACACCTCCTTATTATAGAACATAACCTTAATTCAACACGATAGTAGAATTAAGTCAACAATATTACATTTAATTCTTGAATAATACACTATTGATCAAAAGATTTTTTTTATGTGTTTGAAAAAAGTCTCTTATGCTTACCAAGGCTGCATTTATTTAATTTAAAATACAGTAAAAACGGTAATATTAACAAATATTATTACAATTTAGAATAACTGTTGTCTATTGTAATATGTCTTAAAATGTAATTTATTTCTGTGATGCAAAGCTGAATTTTTACTCCAGTCGTTACTCCAGTCTTCAGTGCCACATGATCATTCAGAAATCAGTCTAATATGCTGAAGAAACATTTATTATTATTATAAATGTTGAAAACAGTTGTGCTGCTTAATATTTCTGTGGACACCGTGATACATTTTTTTCAGGATTCTTTGATGAACAGCATTTGATGAACACACAACTGTCCCCCTCTCGTTTCCTCATCTCTGCAGTTGTGTAAGCAAACCCCAGAGGGCAGTATTTGGCACTGGTTTCATAGTGGTTGCATTCCCATAATGAGAGAGGTTGGGAATTTGGTGTTTATTTGTGACATTCATAATTAAGGGGAGCGTTTTTCTCAGCCAAACACTTGTCTCTGCATTTAAAGCTCTTCTGATTTGCTTCACGACTGTCGCTGATGAGTGTTGTTTTCATTCAGCTTTACAGTGTGTGCCACTTTCACTGACTGAATTTAATCACTGTAATGTGTGATTTCATAGCAATCCCAGTCCAAACCATCAGTCACCACCAAATTTTATTTTAGCCCATTGTGGTCTGCTATCTTCCTCTTTATTGTTTCAGACAGCTGAGACTCTGTTTTTGGTCCCTTTCGTACAGCAGCCACAGCGGCCATAAATGCATCCAGTCACGATCAGAGCCATGAATGTCACTGCAGGAAGAGTAAAACATGGAGTTAGACGAATTGTTGAATAAAGTTGTTATTTTTATTTTCGTATTCTCGTAGCTTTGTAAAATTATGGTTGAACCATTGATGTCACATGGATTATTTTAACGATCTCCTTGCTACATTTCTGGACCTTGATCGTGTTCGGATCCTTGCTCTTTTGAGATCATTATAAAGTAAAAGAGACAGACAATATATACAATGAAAACTCTAACGTTCAGAACTCAAGACATCCTTTCCAGTCCAGAAAGTGCATTGAGTCCGATCTGCGGAACGACTGGAATCTTTGGATTTGTGACATTAGAAACCTGAAACTCTAACATATGTCCACCCACATTTACAGTTAACTGCTTGTTAAGAGTTTTTAATGTCAGTTCAAGTGCCGTACCCTCACTAAAATAGCAAGCTAAGTATGGATGTGCGCTTGGTGGAAACCTTTAATCGCAGTGGAAGCTCTCATAAGCTCTCCGCCTTGTGTTCAAATAAAACCTCTTCCAAAATTACACCAGATGTGGCCACAGCGCAGAGATGTAATGATAGTGTAGTGATAGGGAGCTTACAGAAGAACAGCAGGATGATGAGAAACGCCGTCTGCGTGAGCGGGTGGGCTTGAGGAAGGGCCTGCAGTTTGGTCCAGACGTTCTGGAAAATCCCCATTATTTCCTCTGAAGCACTCATTCTGACTGCGGCAAGTCTGGTCTAAATACAAACAAAGAATAGTCAGGAATTCAGAATTCGCACAGGAAAACTGATTTTATAATTATATTGATTATTATATGATTGTATAATCTGCCTCAGCAACTTTTTTTTTTTTTTCTTTGAAGAACCTGGATTCCTGTGATCTGGATATTTGAGGAAGCCAAATTTTAGAAGCAAGATTTCTAGAGTTTCAAGAAATTTCAAGCGCCATGGACGTGTTTTGATGTCCCAGGCCGCATTTATTTACACAGTCATAACACCAATATTATGAAATATTATTACAATTTAAATCAATGTTTTTCTATTTGAATATATGTTAAAATGTAATTTATTCTTATGATGCAAAGCTGAATTTTCAGCATCATTCACTGTTACAATGTATTTCTGAAGGGAACAGACCGTCTTCAGAAAAGTTTACATGGCACTTTCTTTTTATCTTTTTATCTGCCGTTCCGAAAGCACCACCTGCTGGCGGAGAACGAATTAGCATTTTTAGCTAGCCCATCTAATGTTTTTGTTTAGATTAACGTGAAAATCGACCCATATTTTTGCACTGCACAAATGTGTAAATGTGGTGGATTTATTTAAAAAATCTTGCAGATACGCTGTGACTATAATAAAACACATGACAGGGACATTTCCAGTCTCTTAAAAGGGCTGTTTTAGATTAGCGCTTCATTGTTGTAATATATTAGCACACTTCATGTTTTAGATTAGCCTACACTGCAGCTGGTGTTGGTAGACTGGCGTTTTTCTCAGGCATCATGTGTTCACAAATGGCTCATTTAACTATATAAGCATTTAAGAATGATGTTTAACAGAATAATTTGTCTTATTGTGTTGTCAGTTTGTGTTGGCAGTTTTCAGTTTAATGGCAGTATTTTGGCACTGAGTCTGTGCACAATGTTTCCTGTGAGGAAACCTTATCTTCCGTTTGACTGTTGTGTTCACTTAATGTGAAATGGTGTTTCAAGCAACTAGAGAGAAAAACAAAACAAAAAAAAACCAGAACCTGCTAGTTGAGCTAGTCATAAAATTTCTGCTGTAGTGGGTGTTTCCAACAGGACAGATGCCTGTGGGTGTGCCATCACAGTATAAAATTAACCCTGCTGATGAAAGAATCATTTCTTACTTTGGAATTTCTTTTTAAAATGAGTTTCGATTGTCCCATAATTTTCATAAGAATCTTACCACAGTGTGCATTTTTGTCTGATCTCTTTATAACATCACTAAAAGTTAATCAGGACACTGTGATGTTATTCTGTTGAATCTGTTGTTCCTACTTTTTTTATATACATTATGTTTGTATATGGGTCAATGACAAGACATGCCGTTTTGGTGTTTGTTCAAATTAAATGATTTTATATATATGGAGAGCGTATTTAAATACAAGTAAAGTGTCTGCTTTAACCATTTGAATAACTTTTGAGAAAATAAAATGTTAAAAAATGGGTGAAATAATGTTCCATCTTCATTCAGCATAACATATAATTATGTAAAAAAGTATACTTCTATAATTCTGACCTGTACTTATTAAAATATATAAAAGAATAATTGATCATACTATATTTTATTATATGGTAAGTAGGACTGTCAGTTTAACGCGTTAATCTAATTAGTTATGAAAAAAATAACGATATTAAACTATATTTTAAGGCAGTTAAGGTACTGACCCTGCCCCCAAACCTGTGCCTCATCTTACATTTCATACTTAACTGTAGTTAACTGTTGACAAATATGATGCAGGGTAACAACTCCATTAATGCAGTTATGCCCTAAAATTAAATTTTGGGGTACTAAAAGCCTCTGTATGAGTTTTTGTCTCATATTTATATCACATGATAAGCGATATCACACGAGTGTAGCTTTTGTCCCGAATAGTGAGTGCAAATGAGATTTTAAACAACAGTTCAGTAAATAAGTTAATGCTGTGTTATATTTTAAACAGAATATTGTCTGTTTTTGTTCAGTTTTGCTAACGCAAATACTACCTATAAGCAGAATTGTTGTGCGTCTCCAAGCAACACAGCAGTGTTTAGATTTTGAATGAATCCGTGTTTTGAACGAATCGTCTGAATCAATGATTCAAAGTCCCATTCATAAAGTGAGCCGTTTACTGAATTCTTGAATGAATCAGCCGTTCGAACGAATCAAATGAATGACTCGTAAAGACATTTACCGCCACCTGCTGGCAGTCATTTCATGTCGTTTCAAACCTGTATGACTAACTTTTGTGGAACATAAAATAAGTTATTTTGAAGACTGTTGGTAACAAAAAGCTTGTTTTTGGTTACCAATGACTTTCATTGCAACAATAAATACTGAGATGTTTCTCAAATTATCTTCTTTCATGTTCCATAGTTTATGTTAGGCTGTTGTGTCTTAAACGTTTATGTGTAATACATTTTGTTGAATCAAATAAAATATTTATTTTTAAAGCTACTATTTAATGTCTACTTTATACTTTCCTTGTTTAACACAGTAATAGCTTTAAATAGTTTTTTGTGGGTATTTTAAAAGCCAAATAGTTTGCGATGAATTAGATTAATTAATCTCCACATCACATAATTAATTAGATTAAACATTTTAATTGACCGACAGCCCTAATTTTAAGCACTTAAAACTTCTTGCTGGCGAATGGGTAAAACTTAGTGGTTTGAAGGACAGAGGAAAAGATTTAAAATGACAACTTATTATTATTTTGTTACTGCACCATGATCCTTAAATAGAGTCTTTTAATGTCATCTAATGATTCTTTTCTGAATATGCCTGACAATATATTTTTTTGGCATATGATTACACTAAATGAGCTTTTTGTTGGTGTCTTTTGTAAGTCTTGGTAAAAATGTTACAATTTTTTGCATGACACATTTTAATCTATGGAGGAAAAAAATAAAGCTGTATTAAACTTATGCATGAAACCCCCTGGTCGTCTTTGACCCATATATGTATTTGAAACCTAATTCATATTCACAAAATATTTTTTGCAGATGCACAACCAAATTTACGTTCGCAAAATAAGATCCATAAATGCAAAAGTTTATAAATATACACAATGCAATGTTTTTGTGAATATGCAAACTGCCTTGTGTGAGAATCGCTATGTATTTTGAGAATTTCCTGCCAGGACCTAATTTACATATTGCAGTTTTATTAAACTTGCATTCTCTTTAAGCAGTCAGATGTGAGTGTCAGCCCAGCAGGTCATTAATGCAGCAGCTTACTCATGCTATGACTCAGGAAGCATAGCTTTGCATAGTGCTGTGTGATTAGTTTTGTCTTTCAGACAACCAAATGCCACATGTATGCAGTTTTTGATAATACAATTTGCTATTTGCAAGGCTAGATATTATGTCCACTAATCAAGGCATTGAAGCATTGAGCAAGACTATGTATGATTGGCTAGACTGAAAACAGCGCATTTGTTTGAAAAGCACTAATTTGGCAGGAAAAAACTTGCAAATGTGGATTCAGCAATCGATTCATACACATAGAAACATTCAGAAATGTGCTGGCATGCTTCTAAATTATGCTTTGCATTCGTGAAAATTGTTTTGTGAATGTACTGTACGTTTGGTTGTGCATTTATAAACTGTATTTTGTGAATATTAATTAGGTTTTGGGAATTAATCTTGCCACTTTTTTAGCCCCATATTAGACATCTAAATATGCTAATTGCAATTTTCTTCATCATTTTTGTTGTTTTGGTGATTTTTAATGGATGTATGAAGCCAGTTCTCCTCAAGTTCACACAGGTGTGGAGAATGACGTTAACATCATGATCCACTAATGTTTCACAAACACAGTGTTATAGTACTTTTTGAACATCAAGTGTAATACTTTTGTGTAGTAAACAATGAAAAGTTTTATTTGCAATGTGTAAGTAAAATCATGGCATGTTCTCCACAGTTCAATGAAGAATTGCATTACATTTTTTTCTTTGTGTGCATGTATATGACGATACGCGGTTATATTACAGCAGTATTTTCATGCACATTGTTACTAATGTTAATAGTTGTTGTTTTTAAAAAAAAACATAATTTGTGTCATTACCTAAAAATATTTGCTGGAAATGAATTAGTCATTGTTCCTATGAATTATGAGTCAAGGGCAGTTTGGGAAATGGTCAGTGTTAACACTGCTAGTATTAAATCGCCAGCAAGATTATGGTTATATTTGATAGCCCAGCCTACGCATGTTATCTCTGTTTGCCACTTTTTAATGTTTTGTTATCTAATGCTTTCAAACTCTGTATGCGGTTTGAGTGTTCAGATTCTTTTGTGGGCTGCTATGCAGTTGAACCTTTCCCCTCCCGTTCCTGCTTTGTAAATGGTTCTCATGTGTTTGAAAATTGTAGATGTTCCTAGTACACTCTTGAGTTCTGCTGACCAAGTCAGTATTTTCATGCTCACAGTTATTCAAGGACATTAACTCACACACACACAGTTCTACATGTATGTGTATGCTCTCACCTTAGTTTCCAGTTGTGTTCCCCTGTAACACTCCTCACATGAACTTGTGTAAAGTTTTGAGCGCTCTGTCCCGTCACATAGTTGTTGAGAACTGCAGAGTGTCTAGCCGCTGTGCAGTCATGCTGTGTTTGGCCTCCAGTGTTTGAGAGTTCCAGTATGACGAGTCTTTTGGGATGGGCTGTGTCGCTCCTACAGTACACACCACAAGTTCTGTCAGCATGGATCGATCTCTCTCTCTCTCTCTCTCTCTCTCTCTCTCTCTCTTTCTTTCTCTCTGTTTACCATGTCCATCTCCACCCCCTTTTTTTGTCTGGCTCCGTCTTTTCTCCTCCCCTCAAATCACTGTGGAAACAGTTTTTTCTTCTCCTTTTGTCAAACAAAGTCTGGAGGTCCTTTTGAAAGTGACTGTTTTGTGTTATAATACTTGTGTGTGTGTGTGTGTGTGTGTGTGTGTGTGTGTGTGTGTCTGTACACTGGATTTGGAAAACAAATTCCTGGCCCTAAAAAGTTTGAAATTTTTTTTTTTTTTCCAACATCACACGTTTTATATACGTTTTATTACATTTTACCCCAAAATCAAAAAGGCAAGCAAGTAGTAAATAAATGAAAAATGAATTAATAAATAAATACATACATAAATAAAGTAGTGCTGTCAAACAATTAATCGCAATTAATCACATCCAAAATAAACATTTTTGTTTACATAATATATGTGTGTGTACTGTGTATATATAAATACAAACATATACAGTATGTGTATATATATATATTAGAAAGTATATATATATATATTAGAAAGTATTTACATTTATATATTTATATTGTTATTATATATATATTAATATATTTATATAAACTTGTATATATTTTCTTAAAAATATAAATATACACCGTACACACGCATATATTATGTAAACAAAAACTTATTTTGGATGCGATTAATCACGATTAATCGTTTGACAGCACTAAAATAAATATTACCTTATAATAAAAGTATTGTAACATTAAATGTAATATAAAAATATTTTGCATTTTTTACAGTAAAAATACAATAAAACGGTGTACAATTGTATAGTGTAAGTTTTCTGTTTTTAAAATAATGACAGAATAAATTAAACGACAAATAGTGTATAAATGCTTTGCAATTAAAATAATATTTTAGACATTAGTATTAGATTGATTCTATTTTTTTTTTTTTTACCTTTGAAAATTGATACAAAATATCAAAAATGCAAAAAATATTCATGTTCCTAAAAAACAGGTTTTCATTTCCTTATTTCTTATTTTTTATCTTGGAATAAAACATGATCTTTACATGTTAAACTTATTTACAGTCAGTTTATTTGCTCTCTCTGTCATACAGCCGAGGAAACTTTCACGCCTTTTAAAAAAAAAAAAAAAATTCATATATTTTCTGCTCATCTCAGTTTTTTTCTGCCTTTGATTTCCATTTGTTTACCATGAAGTTCCATATGACCTAAGACATCTTGTGTTTGGATTCAAAAAGGAGGAAAGCATTGCTCTGTATGAGCCTTTAGAGGAAATCACTAATGGGAAAGTGTATTTTAGTGAACAGTGAGAGCGGGGAATGGGGTTCTGGTCATAGTTACCAGTGTTGGCACAGAGGGTCTTTGTGTGTCAGACCATGTAAATGTGTTATGGGAGGGTTTCTGCCACTACCAGCTATTTCAGACTCTGAAACCTGAAACCCAGCAGTCTGTGAAGTGAGAAGCGCACATTTCTATTTTGGAGTTCACACTACACAGGATGTGTGAGTGCACAAACATTTGTAGAAACTTGTAGAAACCCTCTCTGTTCTTCATTAAAAGGGTAGTTCACCAAAACATTGGTGACAGAAGTTGTCATTTACTCATGTGACTGACTTTCTAACATGGAACACAAAATGAGACCGTTTTCCATACAGTAAAATCATACAGTGACCAGCAGGGGCATTTGTCTTGCAATATGAAACAAAATGCACATGGAATATAAGATTTACTGTAACAATCAACACCATCATGGTAACACACAACATTACAATAATACAACATTGTTTTAACAAAATAAGATCAAACATAAAACCTTAATGTACATGACTGAAAAAAATAATAATAATAAATTTTTAATGAAAATTTGAAGCGTCACAGAATTCTGGGAATGTCAATGTACAATTTTTCCATTGTAAATTAAGATGACTTTTTCACTTTCAAAAACTGTCAATTTAACAGTATTTATATATATATATCTTTTACTGTTAAAATTAGAGTCATTTTTTTGTGTTCCACGTCATGAGAGTTTGGATTTATTTGTTACTCCTGTTAATCATTTCATCAATCTTCATTTCCAGGTGCAGACATGCCACCATCTCACAGTTTTTTGGCAATCAGAAGCCCAACTGCGCGGGCGCGTGTGACTTCTGCCGTGACCCCAAACTCGTGCGCGCTCAGCTGGCGAGAGCAGCCGCCCTCAGCACCAGAACCGGCCCGGCACAGAGCGCAGAGCCCAGGGGGCCGTTCGGCTTCGACCCTGAACTCTACGCAGGAGGCAGGAAGGGTTACGGCTTTGAGAGGTCAGCCTGACCTCTTACTGAAGCAGCTGTACTGTATGATCAGAGCTGTTAGTCTGTGGAGACTAAGAGCTTGTGTGTGTGTTCAGATGTGATGAGGAATGGGGCAATGAGGAAGATGACTCCGAGAAGAGGAAGAAAGTTTTCGGAGATCTCTACAAGAAACAGATGAGCTTGAGAAAGGTGAGCGCACGGACAGGGCACTCACTAGCAAAAGGACAAATGGTGAATCTCATGAAAACCTGTCCAGGTCACTTTTCTACCAAAAATGTTACGTAAGCCCGTTTCCGCTACTGAATAAAAAAACAAGGTAATTGTGACTTTTAACCTCCCAATTCGGATTTATTTTTCTTAGAATTGTGGGATATAAATTGCGAGTTAAAGGGATAGTTCACCCAAAAATTAAAATTCTGTCTTTATTCACCCTCATGTCGTTCCGAACCCGTAAAACCTTCGTTCATCTTCAGAACACACATTAAGATATTTTTGATGAAATACAAGAGCTTTCTGACCCTGCATAGACAGCAACGGTACTACCACGATCAAGGCCCAGAAAGGTAGTAAAGACATGGTTAAAATAGTCCATGTGACACCAGTAGTTAAACCTTAATGTTATGAAGCTCAAAGTTTAGAAGAAGAAACAACTTAAAGTTCAATTCTGAGAAATTTACTGTTCGTGCTATTTGACTATTTTTGTACAATTTCATGTTTAAATCTCGCAATTCTGATTTTATACCTCGCAATTGCAAGTTTGTATCTTGCCATTCGGAGAAAAAAGTCGCAATTACCTTTTTTTTTTTTTTTTTTTTTTTTTTTAATTCAGTGGCAGAAACGGGCTTCCATAAAAGATTCCATTACCAGACATGGTACACAATGAAAACTATAAGGAGTTTGAAGAGATTGTTATGATGATACAAACTCAACCTCATTGTTTTGATGACTGTTATATTTTGTTGTGTCATTATGCAGAATTTTTGATTTAGCTTTGACAAAAAATGCTTGTCACTGAATATTATTGCATTGCAGATGGTTAGAACACAGTATAGTGACTAGTGAGTTCAGTTATTTTGGAAATTCCCAGGATTCCCAGTAGTGATTACTGTAATACAGCAAATGCAGAAGTACACAACTGCTCCAAAGTTTGGGGTTGGTAAGATTTCTTAAGTGTTTTTGAAATGAGTCTCTTGTGCTCACCAAGGCTGCATTTATTTGGTAAAAATACACTATTGATATTATTACTACAACTTAAAATAACTGTTTTCAATTATACTACATTTTATAATGTAATTCATTCCAAAGCTAAATTTTCAGCTTCATTAATCCAGTTTTCACTCTTCAGTGTCACATGATCCTTCAGAAATCACTGTAATATGCGGATTTGCTACTCAAGAAAAATTGCTTATTATCATCAGTGCTGAAAACAGTTATGCTGTTTTATATTTTAGTGGAAATCGCGATACGTTTTTTCAGGATTCTTTGAAGAATAGAAAGTTCAAAAGAAGAGCATTTATTTGAAACAAATAATTTGTAACAATTTAAAATAATGTCTTCACTGTCACTTTTGATAATTTAATGCATCCTTGCTGAATAAAAGTACTAATTTCTTTCAAGAATCCAATAAACCCCTATAAACAGTAAAATTACTGTAATACAGTTTATTCCAATAGTAGTAATTTTAGTAAATACTAATATTACGCATAAATACTTTAGAATTTGAATGATATATTCTTCTCACATCTATGGAAGCCCGTTTCCGCCACTGAATAACATTTTTAAAAAAGGTTATTGCGACTTTTTATCTCACAATTCTGACTTTTTTTTTCTTAGAATTGAGAAATAAAAACTCGCAAGAGAAACTTGCAATTCTGACTTTTTTTCTCAGAATTGCGTGATCTAAACTCACAGTTGCGAGTTATAAAATCACAATTGCGAGATAAAAACTCACAATTCTGACTTTTTTCTCTCGCAATTCTGACTTTTTCTCAGAATTGAGGAATAAAAACTCGCAAGAGATAAAAACTCACAATTCTGACTTTTTTTCTCAGAATTACGTGATCTAAACTCACAGTTGCGAGTTATAAATTATTTTCTAAACTTGCAGTTATCCTTTTTATTTTTTATTCAGTGGTGGAAATTGGCTTCCATACACATCACAAATTTTTTATTTTTGGCATTACAATAATAATAGTTAGGGAAAATGTGCTCACATTTAATGACATGCAATCACACAAGTACAGTGATACATTCACATGAAAAACAACTCAACTACAATCCAAACAGTCTGAGTCTGTGCCAGAACATTCCTCCGTATCTCTCGCTCTCTCTCGTTTCTCTCTCTCATCCACATGTGTTTTCCAGCTGTGTGTTTGAGGCCTCCCCCATAAAGCTGAGCTGTACGGAAGAGAGTTCTACATGACCTTCAGTTTTCTTTCTTTAGAAAACAAGAAATCAAAACACTATTTACTTTCTCGATACAAGTTGCATATTACAAAATTATAGACTTTGAGTTTTGCACAGGAAACGCCACTCAAATTTCTATTACAAAAATATTGTTGTTTATTATTAATTTAACGTACAAGCTGTTACCTATGTATTTTGGCAGAAACGGTTGTTGCTATTAGGAAAATACAGATATTTGAGCATATTAAACCAATGATGCTGTTATCAACTTCTCTTTTGTTTTCTTATTTATAGAGTTCAGATGTGGCTAAAGAGACGTTTGTTCCACCAGGTCAGTTCCAGAGTTGTTACATATGTAATTGTCCGTGCTCAGGACATTTGATACAATAAATGCGACAATGTGTCAGTTTACAGCAGGAGTGTCCAATCCTGCTGATGAAGGCCAACATCCTGCAGAGTTTAGCTCCAGCCAGCTCCAACACACTTGTCTGGAAGTTTCTAGTGTTTCTGAAGACCTTCATAACCTAGGTTCAGGTGTGAACTCTGCAGGACAGTGGCCCTCAAGGAACAGGTTTGGTGTAAAGCTTCACGTTGTTCATGTTTTCTCAGATGCTGACTGCATGTTGAAGGATGCCAGCAGTCAGAGAATCCCCAGACTCACGGTGAAGGTAAAACACCATCCTCAAGACTCATTTGAAATACTTAATAAGAGGATAGGTTTTTAAACTGCATAAAACTGTGTTTTTGAATGTGAACAACTGAAGTTACAGGCTTACGGACAAATAAACTGTGTTCATATCAAACCATGTTGTTTTCCAAAAGATGATAACATGGTATTTAGAGATTTAGCATTAACAAACTGTCTTAAATACAGCATTATATTAGTCACCCTGTTCTCTAGATATCAGTTTTGTCATTTGTCATTGAAAAATCTATATTAGTCAACTAATATTACTCAGGTAGTACTCGCGTTTTATTTCTTGTGTGCTAAATTTTTAGTTTTAATATAGTAGTGGACATTAATTGTCTGTAGAAAAATCTATATGCCACACTGTGTCCCATCCAAACAACATAAAATTTTTTTTTAAATCTGAGATTTCCAGCATTCTTTGTTCTGCGTATGACAGTGCGACATGAACAGTGCTGTCCTCTGCTGGCACACATGTGCACTGGAGTCTCAAACTGTGTCTGAAACCTCTGCTTATTCAAAGTCTAAACTGCGATCAGAATATGATTGGTTGAGCTGAAGACTCTTTGTTGTTTTGTGTGTGTTTTAGAGCAGAGAGCACTGCCTGTCTCTCCTGCAGGAGTGTCTGACCAACCACAGGGGGGCAGCAGAGCTTTCACACAGGTAATGCAGACATTAAACACCAACCATGAATGCCTCATTTGTGTCTTATTGTTGCAATGCTATATCTTTTTGTATTTCAATATCCTCTTGAGATGCAGCAGTTTTTGTCCATTGGTGGTAGTGGTGGGTGTTTTTATCAAGGATAATACTAGGGTTGCAAAACACGATTTATCAATTCAAAATAAAAGTTTATGTTAACATACTATATGTGTGTGTACTGTGTATATGTATTATGGATATATAAATACACACACATACATGTGTATATTAAGGAAAAATGTTTTAGATTTACATGTTAAATATTTATATTTATAGTGTTTACATACAAATACAATATATATGCAGTGCACAGCATAAGTGAGTACACCCCCTCTAAAACTTAACAAATTCAGCAATTACTCTTTACTTATATGACATGTTAGGGTTCTTTGGAGATATAATGTTCAATGAAGCCTGCTTGATCAATTAACAAAGAAGAATGTCAAAATGATTCAGCAAAATAAGATTTTCTTATCAAAGTGATAAAATGTTGCACCCTCCTGAAAGTTACTAAATAAAACTTTTAAAAAAATGTATAGGTTTAAGGCTATTTTTGATCAACAGGTAAGTTTATTGAACCAAAACTTTTAAAAACAAGTAATTTCCTGACAATTAAAAGTGTTATATAGTCCACTGAATCATACTCCGACTTAATGCTGGCAGCAGTGGAACCACTTGGGAGAGAACTGCCAGGTGACTTAGCATAAAAGAGGACAATGTTACAAGATGAATACCAAATTATTGTTTTAAGTGTGAAAATATAGCAGAAGTAGCACCGACATTCAAAAACAATGGACTTGTGACAAGGCTCCTGAAATAATCAGTTCTTCACTTGAAGTTTTCATTTAGTGGTGAGTGAATTTTTACTAGAAAAAGAGCAGGAGAAATAACATGCAAGTGTCTCAGAGCCGGCAAAAGCTATGAAAAGAGTGACACTTTATCTCACAGAGTATGACGCAGTCTGCAGAAGTGACATGCATGGTTGTTGTCACCACTAGAGTTAGCCAAAGCAAAATAAACTCATTTAACCTCTTCCAAGGCCTATATTTACAAAATAGAGACTTCTGGACTCTGGTCTCAAGAGACCAAGTTAATAATTTAGGATCCAAAAGCATCCAAAATGTTCTGGTGTTGCTAGGGGAGTACAACAGTGAGAAGTGCTTGGTACCCACAGTGACGTTCAGTGGTAGTAAAGCTTTAATATAGGGATGAATGAGTGCTGAAGGTGTGAGGGAGTTAATACAAAAAACTTGAAACAGAAGATGCTACCCTCCCCTCATTCCCTGCATTATTGGGCATTTTTTCAGCATGACAGCAAGTTGTTTCAGCAAGTTGTGGAGGACATATTAAGTACTAGAATATTATACATTTGCTGAATTAAATCTAGGGTGTACTCATTTCTGCAATCCTTCATTTAAACAAAATTGGCTAATTTACTTATCTTACAGAAAATATTAGCATATATTTTATTGTTTTTATTAAGTATGTTTAATACAGTTAAATTTTGCCATCTTTCCATTTAATTATATTAGTAATCATTAAGAAAATAAATCTTTTATATTTAATCAGAGGGGGGTGTACTCATTTATGCTGTGCACTATATATGGGTGGGTGGGTGTGTATTTAAATATACATAATAAATATACAGGGTACACACACATAGTATGTAAACATAAACTTTTATTTTGAATCAATTAATTGCGACTAATAGTTTTGCAGCCCTAGATAATACATGCACTTATACAGTTCAAACGTTTGGGGACTGTACTATTTTTAAAATGTTTTAAAATGTCTCTTCTGCTCACCAACGCTTTATTTATTTGGTTAAAAATACAATAAAAATGGAAATATTGTGAAATTTTATTACTTTTTAAAATAATTTTCTTTTTGTATTTCCAGCAACATTACTCCAGTCTTCAGTGTCTCATGATCCTTCAGAAATCATTCTAATATGCTGATTTGATGCTCAAGAAACATTTCTTTAGTATTTTTTTTTTCAGAATTCTTTGAATATAGTTCAAAAGAACATTTATTTGAAATAAAAATATTCTAGTGCTGTCAAATGATTAATCACGATTAATCGCATCCAAAATAAAAGTTTTTGTTTACGTAATATATGTGTGTGTACTGTGTATATTTATTATCTATACATAAATACACACACATTCAGTATATATTTTTAAAATATTTACATGTGTATATATATTTATATTCTTATATTTTATATTATATATAAATATATTTACTATATAAACATAACATATTTTTCTTAAATATATACATATGTTTGTATTTATATATACATAATAAATATACACAGTACACACACATATATTACGTAAACAACTTATTTTGGATGCGATTAATCGTTTGACAGCACTAATTATTTCATACTGAATAGTTTGTTTACTACTGCTGTCAAATGATTAATCGCGATTAATCGCACCCAAAGTAAAGGTTTTTGTTTACATAATACATGTACTGTGTATATTTCTTATGTATATATAAATACAAACACATGCATGTATATATTTAAGAAAAATGTTATGTTTATATATTAAATAAATGAATATATATATATATATATATATATATATATATATATATATATATATATGATTTAGATGAATATAAATATATACATGTAAATACATATAAATATTTTCAAAATATATGCTGTATGTGTGTGTCTTACATAATAAATATACACAGTACACACACATATATTATGTAAACAAAAACATTTATTTTGGATGCAATTAATTGCGGTTAATAGTTTGACAGCAGTAACATATTCTGTAGCAATATAAAAGTCTTTACTGTCAATTTTGAACAGTGTAATGCATCCTGAATAAAATTATTAATTTAATCAATCAATCAATCAATGTCATTGATCCCAAACCTTTGAACAGTTGTGTATGTCAGTTTCTCAGATCGCTTGTATAGTTTCTTGATATATCTTGCGAAGAACATCCTGGGACTTTCTGTTGTCATAAATGTTTGGGGACATGTCCTTATTATATATAATCTATAATATATTTAAAGAAGAATATATTATTAATATTATTAAAAGGTTAAGTAATGTCATATTTAATTTGATCTCATTTGTAATGCTTATTTTGATTTATATTTTTTCCATCACACGTTTTCTTCTCGTGTAGCTCTGACACGCTTGATCAGGCTGTAGAAATAGAGCACGAGATCTTCAGAGCCTGTAAATCAGCAAACCTGTACAAGGCTTCAGTTCTCAAGAGAGTGAGTGTTACTAATGCTCGGCTGCGTGTTAATCTCACCTCATTTAAAACTAATTGTCTGTAATGTGCATTTATCAGTGACATGTTACAATAAATTCACATATAACACTCTCCAGGTGTCAGAGATGAAGAAAAGTACAGCTGCAAGTGTTGCTGAAGAGAAACAGTCTGAATCGAATGAAGAGACGGCGAGCTGCTCTTCATCATCTCAAACTCTAGACGGCTTCACTTCAGCCTCTCAAGTCTACTCAGTGAGCCAATCACAGTTTGTCCTTAAAGACAGGTGGAAATGCAAACTTAAAATGTGTTTAAACTAGTGCTGTCAAATGATTAATCGTGATTAATCGCATCCAAAATACAAGTTTTTGTTTACATAATATATGTGTGTGTACTTTGTATATTTATTATGTGTGTGTGTGTGTATATATATGACACACACATACAGCGTATATTTAGAAAATATTTACATGTATTTACATGTGTATATATTTATAATAATCTAAATTATATCTCATATATAAATATATTTAATATATAAACGATAAACATATTTTTCTTAAATATATACATGCATGTGTGTGTATTTATATATACATAATAAATATACACAGTCCACACACATGTATTATGTAAACAAAAACTTTTATTTTGGATGTGATTAATCACGATTAATCGTTTGACAGTACTAGTTAAACAAAATGTTCGGTATGAAATTAGTGCTGTCAAGCGATTAATCGCATCCAAAATAAAAGTTTTGTTTACATAATATATGTGTGTGTACTGTGTATATTTATTGTGTGTGTGTATATATATATATATATATATATATATATATATATATATATATATATATATATATATATATATATATATATATATATATATATACACAATGTATATATTTAAGAAAAATGTTATGTTTATATATTAAATATATTTATACATAATATAAGAATATAAATGTATATACATGTAAATATTTTCAAAATATATACTGTATGTATTTATATACATTTATATACATAATAAATATACACAGAACACACACACATATTACGTAAACAAAAACTTTTATTTTGGATGCGATTAATCGTTTGACAGCACTTGAAATAATATATTGCTGGACTTGCGTTTGTCCACTGGGATTCAGTTGGACCATGAAACTTAATTATAGAAATTGAAGTTTAATACTGTTCTATCCACAGTGAAAGCAGACAACTGATAAATAGTCGTCATCTTTTTCATCACATTCTAGCTGAAGAGGAAGCGTATAGGAGCGGGATTTCGTGGCTCATCCAGCCTGTTTCAGACAGCTGGAGATCTTCTGAAGAACTCTCAGAAGGAGACGCTTGCCACGGACAAAACACCTGGAGACCCCATCTGTGAGGAAGAGGAGGAGGTGGGAACAGGAAAAACACAGAAGATGAAAAGCAGTGAAACAACTCCTGCTGACTCGTCTCCCATCAAAGCCAAAACCAGCATGACTTCCTCCCTGAGCAGCCCCAGTAAAAGACTCACTAAGAAACAGCAGAAACTAGCAGAAGCAGCCAAAGACATGCGCCGTATATCACAGTATTTCGGAAAAAAGCAAGTGGACACCACTCAGATGAAAGCAGGAAGAGTTATATCAGAGCCTGAGGAAGAAGGATCTCATAATCACTCTCCTTTACCAAATGACACTGACTTAATAACAAAGACTAGCACGTCTACAGATGCAGAAAACATCTCAGAGAATGTCACTGCTGCTCTTCTGCAAATGAGTCCATCTGCAGAAGAGACGCCCAACCGAGATGAGACGCCCATGAACTCTGAGGTCACAGCAGATCAATCGGTTCAGGGGTATGATGGTGGAAGACGCTCTCTGAGTGAGTTTATTTAACATGACTTGAATGTTTCCACTGTGTTCTGAACTGTTGTTTCTTTGTCCAAACAGAGAGAATCACGAATCTGATGCCCAACCAAAATCACCAAAACAAGTAACACCTCAATTACTTTTTATCAAAGGGGTCATGTCATATGAGAAACATTGTAAAGGGACCTCAGGGAAACATTTAATTATATATTTAAAAAAAAAGTATGATATGACCCCTTTAACACTTTTTAGGAGCTGTTTGTCATGTCAGGAGTTTTGATCTATTTCTTTTCCACAGTTGCATGAGGACGGATCACCGTCTCCTCCTGCAAAGCGCAGCCGTGTGATGAAGGACACTAAGAGAGTGACCTTTGACCCGGTGGTGCAGGAGACGCAGTTTGACACAGTGAATGGAGACGCGGCTGAGATCTTAAAAAAGCCTGTCACACTCAAGGAAGCTGCTGATATCGTGGTGCGATGCCTGGATCCGTTCTACAAAAAGGGCAAATTTGCAACAAAGGTGATTTTTCTCAACTGTTGGGTCGCTCGTCTGTTCTGAATGATGATGCTAACAACAAATGTAAAAAATAATAATGCTAACTTATAAAATAAGACAAATTTAAAATTTAACTATACGCTAATGTTCAAAAGTTTGGGGTTGGTAAGAATTTTTTTTTTTGACTGCATTAATTTGATCAAAAATACAGTAAAAACAGTAATAATATTATTACAATTTAAAAGGGATGTTTTCTGTTTGAATACATTTTAAATGGTAATTTATTCATGTGATGCAAAGTTGTATTTTCAGCATCATTACTCCAGTCTTCAGTGTCACATGATCCTTCAGAAATCATTCTAATATGCTGATCTGATGCTCAAGAAACATTTATGATTATAATCAATGTTGAAAACAGTTGAGCTGCTTCATATTTTTGTAGAAACTGTGATGCATTTTATCCTCATTGATGTATTGAAATTTCGAAAGAACAGCATTTGAAATCGAAATCCTTTGTAATAATGTAAAAGTCTTTACTGTCTGTTTTTATCAATTTATTGTGTCCTTGCTGAATAAAAAATATTGATTTCTTTCAAGAAAAATATGTCTTACAAACCCCAAACATTTTAAACTTGTGAACGGTGGTGTATGTTTTTGTGCAGTGAGTTATTTCTTGCACAGGTATAATATTTTTTATTTAATATTATATTTAGTGCTGTCAAACGATTAATCGCGATTAAATCGCATCCAAAATAAAAGTTTTTATTTACATAATACATCTGTGTGTACTGTGTATATTTATTATGTGTATATATAAATACACACACATACAAGTGTATATTTTGAAAATATTTACGTGTTTACATGTCTATGTTTATATTCATATAATTAATATTTAATATATAAACATAACATTTTTTTCTTAAATATATACATGTGTGTGTGTGTGTGTGTGTGTGTGTATTTATATATACTTAAAGATACATAGTATACACACACATACTATGTGAACAAAAACTTTTATTTTGGATGCGCTTAATCGTTTGACAGCACTAGTTTAACAGTACATTTCAGTGTTTGATTCTTGTTTACTTTTGTACGATAAACACGTTTGGTACAGTGTCAATGTAAAAAATGAGTCCGTGGGATGGTAGACTTTTATTAGACTGAGTTTAATTTTTAATCACTTCCCCCAGGATTTGTTCAAATCCTTTGCCCGTTTCCTCTCCCATCTTCTCACGGAGGGAAAAACTGCAAATCGAGGCCAAGGTGAGACTCTCCTTAACCTCATAAAAATCCAACAACAACATCACACATTTTTCAAGTGCTGATTCAGCATGTTAAGATTGCTCATTTTTGCCCACAGTGAAGATGGAAGCTAAGAGGCTCATCAAGGGCTTCTTCAGAAGGATTCAGCGCTGCGAGAGCGAGACTGACTGGAGACACTTGAAAGTCGAGGACAGATAGCCGTCTTCGTCATTATGTCCCTTCATCCAAACCTCTGGAGCTCCACCGATCCCTTTATTGTCAGAGATGCGTGTGTTTAGCAGCATGCTGCGGTATATCTCAGGTGTATGGTGACGGCCTAAGCAAACATTGCACATTAATATGAACTGCTGAAAAATACTGTTTTATTTTTGAAGTCAAGCAACAGACCGCAATAGCTATTATATGTAGCATTAGTTGCTTATAATGCACTCAGTGTAGTATGGACTGTAATGAAAACTACATTAAAAAGCAAATGTGCACAAATGGAAGAATTCATGCTGAATAATTTATGGGGTATAATTGGTTGCTTGTCTTGTCTGTTTTTTTCCAGCAGCCTTGTTTGCCTAAATATTTTCTGCATCAATTTTCTCCACAGGGATTACAAAAGATTTCTACATGTTTAGGCCATGAACCAAACCAGCCAACTCCCAGATGAATCACAACAGATATGTCCCAGTTTGCATACTCACAGTGGGGAAATATTTGATCCCCTGCTGATTTTGTACGTTTGCCCACTGACAAAGAAATGATCAGTCTATAATTTTAATGGTAGGTTTATTTGAACAGTGAGAGACAGAATAACAACAAAACAATACAGAAAAACGCATTTCAAAAAAGTTTTGATTTGCATTTTAATGAGTCAAATAAGTATTTGACCCCTTCGCAAAACATGACTAAGTACTTGTTGGCAATCACAGAGGCCAGATGTTTCTTGTAGTTGGCCACCAGGTTTGCACACATCTCAGGAGGGATTTTGTCCCTCTCCTCTTTGCAGATCCTCTCCAAGTCATTAAGGTTTCGAGGCTGATGTTTGGCAACTCAAACCTTCAGCTCCCTCCACAGATTTTCTATGGGATGAAGGTCTGGAGACTGGCTAGGCCACTCCAGGACCTTAATGTGCTTCTTCTTGAGCCACTTCTTTGTTGCCTTGGCCGTGTGTTTTGGGTTATTGTCATGCTGTCACCCATTTTCAATGCCCTGGCTGGCTTCAATGCTCTGGCCCTGACGGTACATGGCCCCATCCCTCGTCCCTTTGATGCGGTGCAGTTGTCCTGTCCCCTTAGCAGAAAACACCCCCAAAGCATAATGTTTGCACCTCCATGTTTGACGGTGGAGATGGTGTTCTTGGGGTCATAGGCAGCATTCCTCCTCCTCCAAACACATCTAAGAGCTGGATTTTGGTCTCATCTGACCACAACACTTTCACCCAGTTCTCCTCTGAATCATTGGCAAACTTCAGACGGGCTGTACATGTGCTTTCTTGAGCAGGGGGATCTTGCGGGCGCTGCAGGATTTCAGTCCTTCACGGCGGAGTGTTACACCAATCGTTTTCTTGGTGACTATGGTCCCAGCTGCCTTGAGATCATTGACAAGATCCTCCCGTGTAGTTCTGGGCTGATTCCTCACTGTTCTCATGATCATTGAAACTCCACGAGGTGAGATCTTGCATGGAGCCCCAGTCCGAGGGAGACTGACAGTTATTTTGTGTTTCTTCCATTTGCGAATAATCGCACCAACTGTTGTCACCTTCTCACCAAGCTGCTTGGCGATGGTCTTGTAGCCCATTCCAGCCTTGTGTAGGTCTACAATCTTGTCCCTGACATCCCGACAGCTCTTTGGTCTTGGCCATGGTGGAGAGTTTGGAATCTGATTGATTGATTGCTTCTGTGGACAGGTTGTCTTTTATACAGGTAACAAACTGAGATTAGGAGCACTCCTTTTAAGAGTCTGCTCCTAATCTCAGCTACTTACCTTTATAAAAGACACCTGGGAGCCAGAAATCTTTCTGATTGATAGGGGATCAAATACTTATTTCACTCATTAAAATGCAAATCAATTTACAACTTTTTTTGAAATGTTTTTCTGGATTTTTTTTTGTTCACTGTGTCTTCTCTAACTAAACCTACCATTAAAATGATAAACTGATCATTTCTTTGTCAGTGGGCAAACGTACAAAATCTATGCAAGTACTATTCTATGTCATTCTGTAGTATAAATAGTGCAATTAGTTTAAAATTTCAAAACAAAAAAGTGCACACAAATACCAGGATAATGCACTAAATTTGATGGAAAAAATGAAGTGTGGAAATGTTGCAGCTTTAATTGCTTCACGGTGGTGGAGGGGCTCCAATCAATCAGATGTTGGATGACAAAAGATCCTTATAACATTCATACACTAGACGGTAAAGTCCATAGTGTACAGTGTGTCATTTGGAAAACAAACTATTGTAATCTTGTACTTTTGACATCTTTTATGAGTGCAAGAGCTGCACATCAGCATTGCAAATTGATATAACGGACCCTTTTCACAAGACTGTGATGATGCTTTTCAACGGCCATCAGCATCGTAAATCCTCGAAAGTGTTTTATATTTATATTTATTATATTGATTTTTAAAAAATGTTTGTATTATTCTTGAAAGTCGTGAAAACTATTTGAGCAAATGGGAACGCAAAAAAAATATTTTTGTGGTATTCTCTGAAGTTTACCCAACTATGCTGAGAAACCCGGAAATGTGAAAAAGGTCCATTGGATCTGAAACAGCTGTGTTTTACAGCGGCTTTTGTTTCTGTAGTAACAGCAACTTCTGTAATTGGTGGATCTCTCTTCAGGATTATGTGTAGTTCTTCACTGTAAAGTATAGTTCACACTGCCTTCTACAGAAGGATAAATCATCACTTACCTTTGAGGTCTTTCTTGAAATGTGTGTTATTGTTAAATATCAGTCGTTTATGAAGCAAATTAATGTTATTTTTTCTTTTTTTCTTCTTTTTTTTTACTGGGAGTTAGGAACCCGACTGTTTTTTGTTTCATTTCTGAGATATTTATGCTACATTATTGGTTGCCAACATCTCTTATTTTTCATTTGTTTTGTTTTTTTTCCTTTGCACCTAAGAAATACCCAAGTCTCATTTCATTAAATCTGGTTTTGTGCTATTATTAGGCACTTCTAAAATTACACCTTCATCATGCCATTGTCTTCTCCGCTGCGGGAAACCTGCTCGAAATAAACGAGTTTAACGCTTCGTTGACGCTCCAGTCACTGCTGAATGGAGACCCCCCTAATTATGCCTCTTCAGGGTAAAAGCAGCCCTCAGATTCCCGGACAAACGGATTATTGTGTTTGGCAGCTTCTCTCAGTAGAAGAGCAGCAGCGCTGGCGGGAGAAATTACCTTCCCCACTATGACAAAGGTTCAGCGTGGTAAATTGAGTCATGAATATTAATAACCTCGGGCGACGTGTCAGTTCATTTCTCAGTGGCAAAGTTGTTTTCTCGTGCTTATTAAACAGAACATGAAGATGTGTGTGCATGCGTCTATAAAAGTTGGATCATATGGTCAATTTTACTAGAATGTCAAAAAATAGTCTGGTATTTAATTTTGAAGTCAAAAGTAGTAGTTAAAATAAATAAAAAATAAGATATAGTATGTTTATTTCACACTCCTAATTTCGAGGTAAAATACAACTAAGCTATTTTTGACACACTTCGACTCACTCAGCTATGATTTAACTACTGAATATTAACTACGTCGCAAGGGCGTGGCTTGAAAGCCCCACCAATGGCGAACGCGTGTTTTGTGAATATTAAAAGAGCCTGTTGACGTGGCTCCGTAACCGTCCAATGGCGAAAGGTTCGCTCATGAATATTAATAGGGATGCCTTTCCAATAGTATGATCTGTCGGGCGAAACCAACGGGATGTTGTTGGGAACTGGGATGAGGAGCGATATCAGCGCTTAGTACGGCAGTGGGAGGGGTTGAGTGTGACACAACTAAATGGCAACAGCGTGATATATTTTTTTGTATGTCATAGGAAATTTCTCCTGGCATGCCGGAAACATTTCCCGCGAACGGAGCGTGTTTTTGCAGTAAGTCAAGCGCGCTGTCATTGTTGCCTTGCTGCTGCGTTGAGCGGCTCCCTCAATACCGCTCCAGCGGACATTTATTTAGCAAGAAACCGTTAAAATAGGTGGATAAAAAGTGTGTTTTAACGCTGCTTTTCCCTTTTCGTCTGTTTAAAAAGTCTGTGTTTTCCGCAATTGTAAGTGTGCGGATAAACGCCTGGAAAAGTCAGATGTTGCAGCCTCATCATGTGTTATTTTTATCGCTTTGATAGATCGCCGCATCTTTGAGCTTCCGGCGTTCACCGCGACACACTGATGCTCCGAGCCGGCAGGATGGACGAGTTTGTGACGGAAGAAGATGAGCCGTGGTACGACCAGAGAGACCTGGAGCAAGGTGAGAGAAAGACACCACAAACCGCATCAGTTTGACAACAAAGCCTGGTGCTGCTGGTGTGTGTGTGTGTGTGTGTGTGTGGTCGTATGACAAAGAAAGTGCTCATTGTGTGTAGAAACAATGCTTTCCTGTGTCTTCACGGAGGGATTGTCTTGGTCGTGTCATATTTGGATGTACAGTCAGTAATAAGGGATGAGGTTGAAGGTTAAAGATGCATCTGTGGTGACTGTAAATGGATGCCGTCTTCCTCTGGATCTGAGTCAGTCCAGATGCTCAACATTAGCTCAGTCTGGTTTAATCTCCTCCTCATAAACTGGGTCTGCAGTGTCAAAGCATTAGTGTGTTGTTTTCATAGTAGAGATGCATCAGCCAGACAAGGATATTTGTGATCCTGGACCACAAAATGAGTCATAATGGTCAATTTTATGGAATAAATAAGCTTTCAATTGATGTATGGTTTGTTAGGATCGGGCAATATTTGGTTGAGATGCAGCTATTTGAAAATCTGGAATCTGAGGGTGCAAAAAAATCAAAATCTTGAGAAAATCGCCTTTAAAGATGTCCAAATGAAGTGCTTAGCAATGCATATTACTAATCAAAAATTCAGTTTTGATATATTTACAGTAGGAAATTCACTAAATATCTTCATGGAACATGATTTTTACTTAATGTCTTAACGATTTTTGGCATAAAAGAAAAATGGATAATTTTGAGCCATACAGTGTATTGTTGGCTATTGCTACAAATATACTCCAGTGACTTAAGACTGGTTTTGTGGTCCAGGGTCACATTTGGGCTTGTTCTGTTTGGATAATGTATGGTGCATTGTTCTGAATTTCTAAGTGTTATTTAGTGATCGATTTCATCCAGCTCAAACATTTCATCAGCTAGTAGAAAAGAGTTGTTTTTAAATGTATTTTTGAAGTCCCTTATCTAGTCATTAGGAACAACTGGAAAAGTACTGTGAACTCTTTGGTCAAATGGGAGCCATGCACATTTGATTTCTGGACTGAATGCTGATCATAAAAGGCAACAGCTGTTTCATATTTCAGACTGGATTATTTTCCAGTAGTCCGGTCATACTCAAAGTCCAATTACCTCAGTGTCATCATGTTGTGTTTGAATGAGGAGAGGATGGACGGCATAAACGCACCTCTCTCTGTGGGTTTAGGATGATGTCATTGCCCTCCCTCTGCCCTCTGGATTGAATCACCGTAAAATGCTGATCCATAGAACAGCCCGTGACCGTTCTCTATGATTTTCAGGACACGCTGTTGTGCTGTACTCTAGAAGTGATGAGCCAGTAACTGTATGTTAAACCTGAGAGAGCTGTCCTGTGGTTGTGCAGTCAGTGGGATTGGAAAGGAGGGCAAATGGAGAATTCTGAGTATTTGAGGAATTTGGTGGAAAGGGAATCTGGAGAAGTGATCTTTTGGCTGAGGAGGATTGCAGAGGCGTTTCGTTGGGAACAAGTCTAGTTATTCCTCTCTGGAAGTAATGAAATAACAGCGATCTTTGACTTCGATATATTCCAGATTAAATTCAAGCAAAGATTTTATGTTGCTATGTAGATTTTTGTTTTTTATTTTCTAAAAATGAATTTTCTGACTCTAAATGTGCCCTCCAGGTATAAAACACACCTGTGATATAAATGAATGCATCTTGACATTGTCTAAGAACACTGCTTATCTGTAGTAAAATCAGCATCTTCAAAGCTTACCAGTGTTGTTTTAGTATCATTGATACTATTTTAGTTTGTATTAATATTTTAAATGAGGTTTTATTAGTGCTGTCAAACGATTAATCGCATCCAAAATAAGTTTTTTGTTTACATAATATATGTGTGTATTCTGTGTATATTTATTATGTATATACGCATGTATATATTTATGAAAAAATGTTTTGTTTATATGATACATTTATTTAGATATAATATAAAATATAAGAATATAAATGTAAATATTTACTGTATGTGCATTTATATATACATAATAAATATACACAGTACACACACATAATGTAAACAACTTTTATTTTGGATGCGATTAATCGTTTGACAGCAGTAGTTTTTATAGTTCCTGTTTTCATTAATAATTTTGTTGTATTTTTTTTTTAATGAAACATTATAACAAAATCATTTAAAAACTAAAAATTATAATTATTTTTAAATTTCTATTTTTTCTTATTAATTTTATTCTAGCTTTAATTTTAGTTAAGTACATCAAGTTAAACTAAATGAAAATTAGATGTTGCTTTTTTTGTTTTATTTGCTTTCTTATGATTTTAATTTGAGTTTTTTAGTTTGTATAATAACTCTGTGACTTACTGCTTAAACCCATTTTAGCTTATAATAACGCTTAATTTCTCTATACTTATTTTAGTATGTTATCGTATGTCGTCTTATCAACTGCATTTGCTCACCTGCACCATTATTGTAATATGCTTCAGAAATGCATCGCCAGCTACAGGAAGGCCTCTAACAACCATGTTTAGAGGCATATTTTTTCACAATCAAATTAGCTAAGTAATATTCATGCACTTGTACTAACGGTCTAATGGAGGCCTAACACACAATCTCTTGCAGAGACACCATATTGATCTGTTTCAGACTCTCTCGATGGACAAAGCAATCCATCATGAGAGGAAATGCTGTTTCAGAAAGTGCAAAGTGAAATATCACCATTGCTCAGTTAGTGGCGTTTTGATAAATATCACAATGACACTCTAGTTTTGGAGTGGATTGGTGGTGTTCACCCTAGGGGTGGACAGTATGACCGCAGTTTTATATCACTTCACCCTAAAGAGCGATTTAGCCTGCTGACCCAACAGCACTTGGCTTTAGTGTGGATTCACTCTGCCGCAGCCGTGGAGGAAAGGGAGAGATCATGCGGTGGGCAGGATTCAATATTTGACTGAGGGGAATTAAAGCTGGATGATCTGATTAGGACTCCAGACACCATTGTCTCTTTTGAAGGGACGATACAGATGGTCAGAATAAAGGTGAAAGATGACGTACTTAGCCAAGAGACACTTCAGATGCAAAGAGCACTAAGCACACAATAGATGGAGATAATCAGCCTTTATGGCAGATGACACATCTTGTACAATATAAGTTTTGTCTCAGCACATTTTCATTTTATCATGCCGTGTTTTTAGTCTATTATAGTTACATTTGGTTACATAACACATAATTATGTGTGATAAGCTGGTTACTTAAACAGCGGTGTTTGCTGAGGCAAGCGCTGTATTGCTCATACAAAAGGGATTTAAACAAACCTCTAACCATAGCCATTATTACACTTTGGCTCGTAACTCGTCCTGCACATTTGTGCTATAGATACGTAATATGATGGTAACCTCAAATCATTTGAGTGGTTGAGGAGAAAGGTGTGTTGTTACTAAGCAGTCAGTCTCATGATGTTTACCAGATGGTTTCATGAAATATATTCATCTTATTTTTCCTAAATTCTGTGTTTTCCTTTTTTTTATTCTGAATTCCATTTGAATGATTTAATTACATTCATAAAAACCGTAAAGCTGCAGTCCGTAAGTTTTGCCTCTCTTGTTGCCATCTCTGTTTGAAAACCTGGAATTGCAGCTCTGTGCGGAATTATCTTCATTGCGTGGGTTGTGATCCGGCACGGATCCAGTGCGGATGAATCTAATGTTTTGAGGTGAATGTGTGGCTGTCAGTCACTGCACCGGTGTAAATCCTGTACTTGGTAATCACAGGTTCTTGCCTACATCTTGGAATATATGACCCAAATCAGAATTTTCACCGGATATTGCCATCTGAACAAGTAAGTAACAAGTCTGCCACGTTTGTTCTGACCAACTGAGGAAAAAAGCATTACAATAAATCGCGCTACCAATGGTGATTTAATCCAACGGTCACTTAGCTCATATCACATCAAACCGTGCAAAGTATTATTATTATTGTTATACTTTTCTCAAATTATTAATGTTAACAACATCAGCATTGCGTCACTATGAGTATAGTGTGTATTAGCGTGTACCTTTCAATTTCTGTACAGTTTAATCTAATTGTCATACCATTTGAATTCTTTCAACCCAAAAAGCAAACTATGCTCCCTTTGAACTGGTTTTCTTTAAAATACAAATCTTGTTTTAATCCCAGGCTATCTATAATCAGAAGCACATTTAAAACTGGAATATAATTCGGTTTCATTCACATGTGTTTCATAAACTCATAATCCTTTCTGAATTACAATCCGCCGTCAGAATGATACATTTAATTATTCCAGCTGCTGTGAAAAAAAAAAAGGCTATAAAGGATCTGCCACCGGCAGGATCCTCACATGTGATCAAGTAAGCCAGGAAAACTTCTTTATGTTTACAGACGTAACGTAATGACGCAGCAGCATGCTTGAATTTCCCGCGAAAACCTACACGTACCACTCAAATTAGAAAATATTATTATAAGCTAACTGTTGTGAATCAGGCTAAAGTAAGGTGATAGTTTTGAACACTGGCTGGTTATGTATTTGCTCAAATATTGATTTTTGGATCATTTTTAACCAAAAAAAGTTACGGACTGCAGCTTTAACAATTTAATAATTTATTACAATTTAACATTAATAGTGCCCTATGAATCTTTTTTTTTTTCTGTGATTCTTTGATGTATGATTTAATACAAAATATTGCAGAAATAATGGTATCCAAATAAGTGCATAAAATGTAAACAAAATGTAATCCTTTTAAAATGCAAGTTTGAAAAATTCCTTTCTTTTTTGGCAAACAAAATACTGCATTAAAGCATGGATGAAAAATAGTTAATATTGTGTGATATTCCTTAAAAAAAAAGGTTTTATTAAACTGCATTATTGATATTATTTTGTGGAGTAGTATAATAAATTATGTAATATGTTTCTTTCATCATTTCTTAAAGTTAAACCAAACTTTTATTTTGACGTTTGTAGTGAAGACCTTTGAGTTTCTGTGCATCTGACGATTGTTTTATCAAATGAAATGGTGAAATGCTCTATAAGAGTCACTTTAAGAACATCTCTGGAGATGAATCGGAGTGTAATACTAAGTAATAAATTACTTTTCCCTTGAAGAAGTAAAGTAAGGGATTTTTCTGTTATTTAATAACAGTTACTTCTGATGTAATTGCATTAAAGACTGCGTAGAATAATTCTGTGTAAAACAATAGTGGTTTTCACATCAAAATGTAATCTAATGTTAAAATGTATGTTTTAATGTAACCTTTTCCCTTTAAATACATTGGTCAGTTCAAAAATAATTTATGTAATTTTTGTATTATTTATTTAAAAGAATCAAAAGAGCAGTTTCATATTTGTATTTAAGCAGCACAGATACTATTCCATATTGCCCTTTGATTGCATTTTAATGACTGGATTACGTAATTCTATCCACGTTTTACACACTGCGTGAATCATAGAGACCTATAAGAAAACACACACTTGTTTGCGTTTTACATTTTTTAAAGGGACCACCTAGAACACGTTATCATGGTGGTGTTTCATGCAGGTAGAGGCTGTAATAATGCAGCTTGAGCAGTTGTTGTGAATGGCTCTGCACTTGTTTTGGGTTTGCTGTCATGTGATGTGTGTTGATATGAAACCACACGTGCAGAAATGTTGAATGCACATGAGGCCTATATATGTCCTCCAGCCACAGGCGAGTGAGGCATGCTGAGCTCATGTGCCTGGTAACGTGCATGTTAGCCTGAAAATACTCTTTAGAAGAGCACATCCTCATTGGGAAAGTTAATTAAGAAAAAATCCTTAATTGGGATGTGGGTCCTCAGAGATCACAGCTGACCTTGTTTCACGGCTGTTACTAAAAATGTCCCTCACTGTACTGAATATCAGATTGTGCTGTTATTATGAGTGATGAGAATTCACTGCTCTGACATGAGACCAATAGTAACGTGTCAGTAAAAGAGTAAGGATACACAATAATCATAACCATTGCTATCTGTATTTTCTTTTTAGAAACTATAAAAATGTTCTATTTCAAAATATTTTTGCCTTAATTATCATGAAAATCATGTTATGGCTAATATCAGGAATTATTTTGTCCCCAGTATAAAATAATGTTAAACCCACAAAGGTTTTTGTTTTTGTTTTTACTAATGGCTGTTATCTAGAGAGCAGAGTGGTAATTACAAAGATGTGCACAACATTGCTGAATTAACATGCATTTAAAATATTTAGTTAAAATCACAAAAACTGCTGTTGGCATATTTTGACAGTCAGGATGGCCACTGTTAATTGACACTTTTATTGGCGTACATGTTGAAAATCACAAAACTGGCCAGTATGTCACTCTGGGCATTGTTTCCCAAAAGTTTTGTTTGCCAACTATGGTCAAGTTCCATAGATAGAAACATAGTTTAAAGGGGTCATATGACGCTGCTAAAAAGAACATTATTTTGTGTATTTGGTGTAATGCAATGTGTTTATGGGGTTCAAGGTTAAAAAAACACATTATTTTCCACATACTGTACATTATTGTTGCTCCTCTATGGTCCGCCTTTCTGAAAACGCGCCGATTATTACAAAGCTCATCGTTCTGAGAAGTGAGGTGTGCTCTGATTGGTCAGCTATCCAGTGCCATGTCTGCATTTGTGATCGAAGAAATGACAAACAACAAGCGCTGCTCTATACTGCCCAAAACTCGCGTTTGAATAGTCAGTGGTGAATTCTTTAAATATGAAAACATACTTACAGGCTGTGAGTCAGAAGCGCCAGACTGTCCTTGCAAAGTTCAAATTGCCCCACTTTATAGAAACAGTCTTTGTGCACAGCTGTTATTGTAGGCTACTCTCCCAGGTTCAGGAAACAGTACTCAGTAAAATGCACTTTTGAGATTATAAACGCAATTTTGACAACGTATTAGTCTTTTTTTCCGCCTCAGAATTGGACTTTATAACTCACAATAGCAATTTTATATCTCAAAATTCTGATATTACAATTATGAAATTTCTATGGTATCAAAGATTTTGATATCATAAAGACCTTAAAGCAAAAATAACTATAGTGTGATATATATCGTTACCATGAAATAGAATTACTTATATTGTGATATTAAATTTTGGTCATATCACCCACCCCCAGTGCAAACAGAACTATAAATAAACAAACCCAACATAAAAATGAGACGCGTTGTCTTCAGAAACAGGTAAGGCTAAATCAGCAAACAAAAGAGCATTAACTAGTGTTATGAAGTCTAATCAACCTGGAAGAAAAATAAAAACAAAACATTTATTGACACAGCAAAACAATAGGTTAATACTAATAGCTATTATATCGTTTTATCGTTTATTATATCAGTATCAGTCAATTGATACTGATATATAATGCATAATCTCTTGCAGTTAAGCCACATGCAATGACATAGCTTTTTTAATGTAGTATATGTGTCCTCAGCTCTGTGTTTTGTGCATTATCTATGTTTCTCTCCAGCAGACTCTCATGGGATCAGTTTCCACACACACACACACGGAGGAAAGTGTGTTACACTGGCACTAAGCGCTCTTGTATGATTTATGCGTGTGGTGCTCTGTGTTTCGTTACTATAGTATGTTTGCTTTGTCTCTGACACTGTCTCATCTCATGATAAATCTCTGCATTCATATCAGTGTAATGGAGGTCAATGATTCTGAGCTCAATACTTCACCACCTCCCACAATGTCACTTCCTCCCTGTGTGTGACACCGTCTCTGTTAGCATGTTCCCTGGGTATTAAAACGCCATCTGAGTGGACCGGAGGACTGTGTCTGTGTCTCCGGATGGGGGGGTTTAGTGTCAAATCACACTGAGCTCTATGGAGTTACGGAAAAAAACAAGGGATGCGAGACGTTTCCTGACAGAAACATATCTGCGGTCATAAACTAATCATAAGGACAATGGGCTTAATATAAAAAAAAAAAAAAATTGCATTCCAGTGTTAGCAAATGTGAAGTGACATTTGATGTTAAAATACATTTTATACGTGCAACTATAAGCCTTTCATTAGAGATTCTGGTCTTTACGTATTCAAGTAGACAGTATCTTGAGTTTCAATCCAGATTGTGTCATTTTTAATTCTGCTTTTTTAATAAAAAAAGTGTCAGAAGGCCAAAATCCAGCAGAATTGTTTGACTGTATTGACCTTATTACACGCACTTCACTTCACCGTGATCTGATGCCGCTCTCTTTCTCTTCATCTTTGATTTCTTCAGACGTATCTTGGCTGACGTCATTCTGGCTCATGTTCATTAGAAAACATGGAGGATTAAATAAAAATCACCTCCTTTAGGCTGAATTAACAGCAGGATTTTCTCTGGCCTCGTTTCGCTCCTTTCTCAGGTTTCTACACACAGAAGCCACTAATTCCAGCTACAGCAGAGAAACACACTCTGCTTTTATGAGATAAAGCTGCTAAAACATAAAAAGAGCAGCGTAAGATGTCGCTACACACGAAATCCCTATGTTTTATTTTTACGGTAATGTAATGAGTCCATGTTGTGAAAGTTCATGAACACAAGGTGCAGGAAAAACTGCATTTTCGAGTTTGTCAGGTGTTAGCTGTGTCTTTCTCTGGCGTTATATTATAAACATAATTTTATATTTATCTGTTGAAAATCACTTGGGCTATATTAATTAATTTAGCTTACATTCATATGTATACAGTCAGCATTAAATCATATACTGGTGTGGATAAAAACTCTCTCTATTGAAAAACAATCCTGTAATGAAATATACTAAATAACATCTGAATGTTAAGATGTAGATTACTGTTCACTACAGTTTTGGGGTCGGTAAGGCTTTCGTATTTTTGTCTCTTCTGCTCACCAAGGCTGCATTTATTTGATCAAAAATACAGCAAAAAGAGTAATATTGTGAAATAGTTTAAATAACTGGTTTCTATTTGAATGCATCTTAAAATGTCATTTATTCCTGTGATCAAAGCTGAATTTTCAGCGTCATTACTGCAGTCTTCAGTGTCACATGATCCTCCAGAAATCATTCAAATATGCTGATTTGCTGCTCAAAAAACATAAACTCAAGAAACTCTTATTATTATCAATGTAAAAAAAACTGTTGTGCAGCTTAATATTTATTTTCAGGATTATTTGATGTTTAAAAGAAAAGCATTTACTTGAAAAAGAGATTTTGTACAACATTATAAATGTATTTACTCTTACACAGTGACTACTGTGATCAATTTAATGCACCCTTGAGGAATAAAAGTATTAATTTCTAAAAAAAAACAAAACAAACAACACTCTTAACATTATGATTCCACGTTTCTTTTGTCGCTGCATTGCTTATCATCTTTTTAAATCAACTGCTGTATTTGAAGTTCAAAAAGGTACAGTCAGAATTGTGGTGGGTTCTGATTAATTTCCCCATAGAAATGAATGGGTAGCTATGGTAACCAAGATTTGTTTTGTTTTGATATTGTACTGTTTTTTTTGTCCCAGATCTGCACTTGGCAGCTGAGCTGGGGAAAACCCTGCTGGAGCGCAATAAGGAGCTGGAGGACTCGCTGCAGCAGATGTACATCAACAATGAGGAGCAGGTGCAGGAAATCGAGGTACAGACCAGCCGGACATCTGCATGAGCGCCAGCATCAAGAGCTGTTTGTGGCTGTGAATACATAATTTCCTGATCCAAAACATTCACATAATTATGCGTATTTATGAACTAATTAGGCTAGACGTGTTTCTCAAAACTAAGTTCAGTACTGTTAAAACGGTTAATAACAAAACAAAAATGTACAAATTTGCAAAAAAAAAAAAAAACCGTAAATAACCCTCATACTGTAAAATGGAATTTAGTATTAAAAGCAGTTAATTGAAATGTATTCCATTTTATTTCTGCGTCCTTCAATACAATTCGAATTCTGCATTTTGTTTGCTGCCTAAATTCAAATTTAGAAAGAAAATGATTCTCAATTACATTCTTAATTGCGCTCAACCCTGTCGTGACCTCTGACCTGCATGTCTCAGTGAAGAATCATTTCTCCTGATTTCCTGTCAGTGCTTGTCTCTCGATGAGCCAATTACACATCAGCATGATGCTAATGGAGTGCATGAAGCGTGTTTGTAGATGAGACTGTTAGCTGAGCGCATGCGGCGGGAGGCGGCCGTCGCCTGTCTGTGTGCCAGATCCTCTGAACAAAGACGCTATTACTTATCTGAGAACAATGAGGTGCTGTTTCTCACATCTGAATACTGGTCTCATTCTGTATGGATTGCACAACATTTCGATATTTCAGACCGGTAATGCTGGAGCTGTTATGTTTTGGCTGCCGCCGTATGAATACAAGCACTGAGAAAAATGAAATGTAAGGGGTTTATGGTCTTAATCTTAGTGAAGGAAAATTCAGTGTAATATTGAACACAAAAACACATTTCACAAGAGATTATCAAGCTTTCCACAAGAATGTCATTTCATAATGGCTTGAACACAGGTGCTAGTTTTGTTTAACACTGACTACATCATATGAGGGAAAAAACTAGTGCTGTCAAACAAATAATCGCATCCAAAATAAGTTTTTATATAATTATTTATATAAATACAAACACATGCATGTATACATTTAAGAAAAATTTTGTTTATATGTTCTATATATAAAATATAAATGTAAATATTTTCAAAATATTTACTGTATGCGTGTATTTATATATACAGTACACATGCATATATTATGTAATCAAAAACTTTTGTTTTGGATGCGATTAATCATTTGACAGCACTTTAAAAACCAAAGGTTTTGTAGTATTTCTGTCAAAATATTGTGATTAAGAGACGCATTCCATTTAGCAGTTTTTCATGAACATTTTTGATTAGGTTTAAATAATATCATCAGCATTTTGAATCAATTTACTAATACAGGTTGATTCACTAGCAATGTTTCCATCCACCAATTTTTACTCACATTTTAGGATATCTCGCAAAAAAAAAAAAACCGCTGGATGGAAACGCCAAGATGCGAATAAATTCTAAAAATGCGCATAAAAAATCGTATATGCTCAACTAAGTAGGATAAATTTCTCATCCGGTAAGAAAACATGCGCATGAACTACGATGGAAACCTTTTACCTAATAAATTCCTTAATGTGCATCTTAAAAAGTTGTGACTTTGTGCGATGGGACAGCATGCTTGGACCAACCAACGGACTGAACTCATTGCACAGCATCTGAAATACTAGTTATGTCATTCTAAAATACTTGTAAAGTCTCGTCAAAGTGCTTCGTTATAATTAACTCCCAGAACGACCGCGTTTCGTCTGCACGCTCTGAAGCTCGTAATTTATTGTATACAAAAATGATTATATACATTGCCTTCTCCTACTGCAGCAAATTCAATTTAAAAGTTAAAGTTAATCAGGAAGTGATGATTTTGTTCTCTTCAACTCACTGAATGGAAATGGTGCTTTATTCGCAAATGTTTTATGTGTCGTTCCAATTTTGCCCATAAGTTTAATTCGTAACTTTGGATGGAAACATAGCTACTGATTCATTCAACTACTGAAGTTCAACTCTATTAAAACATCGTCTATATGATAATGAACAAACACAAAACTAGTCTGACGCACCCTTTAGAAAATGTAATAACCAAATAAAAAGCGTATTCACTAATATTTACAGTGCTGCTTAATTTTATAGCATATTTTGCATATATAGCATGGCGAGCTTACGCATGTGTCTCTTTGTGTCAGTATTTGACCAAGCAGATGGAGATGTTGCGCGAGATGAACGAGCAGCACGCTAAAGTGTACGAGCAGTTGGATGTGACGGCTCGAGAGCTGGAGATAAACAATGAAAAACTAGTGCTGGAGAGCAAAGCTTCTCAGCAGAAGATTGACAGGTGAGCCATACGTTATCAGAGCATCATGGGAAACACTACACAATGAGGATTACAGAAGTACTGCTACTTCAGTGCCGAAAATACCAGCTCATCTATTGTATCTCTCTACCACTCACAGGCTCCTTAAATCAAAGTCTCACTCTGGCAAAGGCTCAGCTCATGAATATTAATTTGGTCATGCTGACTCTGCATTATAACCTTCCTGGAGCTTCAAACAATTAATATGCATGAACTAAACCTTTGCTATAGGAGGAATCATTCATTATCTGACTAGTTCTCACTTAACATTTCTTGCCTTCAGGAAAAAGTAGTGATGCTGTGACATTACAGTCCAACACTACAGCCTTGAAGTTATTCAAATTATATCAGAGCAGTTACATTATTTAAAGGTTGATAGTACATTGTGTTTATGCAACTGGCCCAGAGTTATGGTGGCTGGCTGATTGCAAATCTATTCACACAGATTGACAAGTACTATGGAGATGCTGCAGGGGCAGGTGGACACGCTAACTGCTCGTGTGGAGGAATTGCGCACTTTGGAAGAGCTCCGAGTTCGCAGAGAGAAGAAAGAGAGGAGGAAGACTGTGCACTCGTTCCCCTGCCTCAAAGAACTCTGCACCGCTCCCAGGTACGTCTTATTACGTCTGCAGTGGAGTTATGTTGTGTCATTAAAAAATGTGTCCACAGGGAAGAATGACACAGGAGACAATATTTCACCGTGGATAAACAGTCATTTCAAGAAGGAAAGAACAGAATGAAAAAGACCTTAGTCAGGGTAGCACCATATTTAATTTCTGACAGGAACAAAAACGCAGCTGTGAGGGATAGAAGTACAGCGTGTTCAATGGACTGGACTTTTTAACAACACAGAGATTTATTTGATAGTCTTTGTGAAAAAAAACAACCCAAAAAACTTTCTGATAGGAAAAATCCACAAAACAGTTCTGAAAATTTCATGTGATCTAGGACTTTTATACAATGACTTTAAGTCTGTCCCTCACAGCCTTCGTTTTCATCATAAATTAAGGTTTATTATATATTTTATCATAAAATTCAATATGGCATCTAACCTTTCAAGGGACAAATTCAACTGTCACATTTACTTGCAGTATCTTTTGAATAATTTTGTGCATTTTTTCAAGTAAGATATTAATTAATTGATTTTTTTTAAAAGGTCCTGTAGTCACGGATAACCAGGAATCCAGCAAATTAAAGATTATTTTAGACAATACAAATTTTTGTTTCAGCCCTAAAATATTTATTTTATTTTTTAGAAATTGCTGTTTGTGAGTGCACTCTAAATAAAATGCCTTTAAAAAATTTCAGGAACCCTGAAAATTGTTAATTTTAATGGGATCATGAACTGCCTGTTTTTTATTTTTTATTATTTTGTACTGTTCTCTGAGGTCCACTTAGTATGTCATCAAGATTTTTACATCAAAAAACATAATTTAGAAGTAATTAAGTTCTTTTCAGATCTTATTGCGGACTATTAATCCATGCATGTTTTTTTTAACCTTCATTTTATCAAAATTTACTTATTTATCAATAATAAGTCTTCTCTCTGGTGACACCTGCCAGACTTCTCCAGTCATTTAGTCTTATTAAATTTCCCCCCTACAAGCTTACGTTCACCTTCTATCTTGCTCACGGTTATCTTCCTTCCTTCCAATTGACAGCCAATGCACACAACCAAGTTCTGCCCAACATTTTTCTTTTTTAGAAATCTTTTACACTCCGATGTCAAAATACAGAAGATCTGTCGCCACATCCATTACATTGTGACGTCAATAACGTCCAACCGTGCAACATTATTGTTGTCTCTAAACCTGAAGTTCCTGTTCTTTGGATCTATCTTTGTGTGGTCTTTGTGCCTATGGTTTGATGTTTCTTTTCCAGGTATGAGGATGGTTTCATGGTGTCTGACCCAGGCAGCGGTGACCTACAAGAGTGTCAGCCTGCCGATGAAGAGAACGAACATCTGCGCGTGATGGTGTCATCTTTGCGCGCCGCTGTGGTGGCCGAACGCGGACGGCGTGAGGCCGCTGAGCGGGAATGTGGCGCAGTGTTACAGGAGTTTGAGCGGCTGGAACAGCGCCTCATGGGGGCCGAGAATTGCCAGCGGCGTGTGCACGAGCTGGAGGCGGAGCTTCAGGAGATGCAGCAGCTCCGCAAGTCCCGAGCCTGCCTCCTGAGCGGAGACGAGGGCCTGGAGCAGACGCTGCTCAACTGCGCCCCTGAGACGGACACGCCGGATGATGCAGTCATGGCTGGAACACAGAACGGGGATGGAGCGGCTCCCGTCCGGAAGAGTTGCAGTGATACGGCTCTAGATGCCATCTCTGCAGTCGACGCCTCAGGGAGACGCAAAGGCAGTTACGCGCTTCACGCCAACGGCGTCCGGAAGAGGGGCATGTCCATCCTCCGAGAGGTGGATGAGCAGTATCACGCCCTTCTGGAGAAGTACGAGGAGCTGCTCGGGAAGTGCCGGCGCCACGAGGAGAGTATGTGCCATGCTGGGGTGCAGACCTCCCGGCCCGTGTCCAGAGACCCGTCCATGAAGGAGTGCCGGGCCGCAGAGCCCCAGCAGCTGCCCACTCCCCCGCAGACGCCCTCGACTCCAGAGGCCCTGGAGGGCATCAGCCGGCAAGTGGAGGCTGTGGACAAGCGGCTGAGCCAAAACACTCCGGAGTATAAAGCCCTCTTCAAGGAGATCTTTTCCCGCTTACAGAGGACCAAGAGCGACATAAACTCCACCAAAGGGAGGAAAAGTGGAAAATAGCGCATTTTGCTCTTAACATTTGTGCCACTGATTTCTTTCCCGTAATGTCTTGCTTTTTTTTTTTTGAAACTACAGTCAGAAAGATGTTTAGAAACATCTGTTATTTAGTACAGCTCATCCATGAATTATTTGGCGCCACATATCAAGAGACAAATGTTGGTTTTCTGGTCGTTTTGAGTCTAAAGTGCTTTTGCCAGGTTGGCCTTTTAGGGTAGACCATATTACTCACTATCAGTTTAACTGTAACCATAATCACCCTAAAGTTGATCAAGCACAGGAAAACGTGATGCTTATCATTGCTGACTATTTCCTTTCTCACTTGTATTACATATTATGAATAACCACAGCATTGTGTAACCACTTTTGTTCAATATTAAATCACACTTTGCTTTATAAGGTTGTTTGATGCATTTATTACCTTGAGCATGGATGAACGAGTGAATGAGTGGAGTGATCAGGATGGATCTGCTGTAGGGTTGTGTCTAGATGGAAACCCTTGTTCTGTGAAAAATCTCACATGCAACATTTGAAGACTTTTGCAGCAGTCCTCGTCTTCATGTACCGCCCACAGACTGACCACATGACACAGATTTCACACAAAACTGGCCCGCAATACCAGAAAATCACTAGTTCTAATCTCACTGACTTTATGTAATGTCTGGGAGTTTGGGTGAATCCACAGAAGGTGCTCGATTGCTACAATGGAGAAGCACTCGTCACTGGACTTGCTAAAGTTTATCAGGTTAGTTCCATCAGGTCTTATTCAAAAGTTATCCAGAGTGTTGTTTTAGGCACTTTGTTTATAGCAACTGGTACTTTACTACCAGATATACTGATCACAAAGTCTCCACAGATTTGTTTCTACATCGGCCCATTTTTGGGGTTGTCAACCATTTTGAGTAACCTCATCCCTCATAAAGCTGAAAGTATACTTCCCTTGTCTGCTTGCAGCCCAATTTTTGCATCTGCGTGGACAACCAGTCCAGTAGGTCAGGGATGGGCAACTCCGGTCCTGGGGGGTCCAGTATCCCTGCTGCGTTTAGTTACATCCCTCCATTGACAACGAGTGCCGATGAACCCATTCAGTGCAAGCGTGCTACCTAGTGCAGGGATGGGCAGCTCCAGTGTCCTGCAGAGTTTAGCTCTACACCTACTTACACAGTTCAGGGATCAGAACTACACTCTGCAGGACACTGAACCTCCACAATCAAAGTTGCCCATTTCTGCACTAGGTAGTATGCTTGTACCGAACAGGCCCATCCATGCTCATTGTCAAGAGCATATTTTGAATGTCTGGTGTGCTCAAAGAAGCAGACGCAGATTAACCAGACTTTATGCCAATTATCAGGAGTCCTAAGCTCGGTGGCTCCAAGTTCTAATAGTAAAGGTTTGCAGAACAAGGCTTACCATCTTCTAGACCTCACCCTGAAGTAAAAAACAAAACAAAACAATGGTACAGCATTCATGTTGGTAAATGGAAGACGAAAGAAACTGTCAGTTCTGAACACTTTAATGTTGACACAGGTGAACAGTAATCTCCAGCTATAATAGAGATAAAGTACAAACAGATGAAGACAGAAGCAGCATTCTGGACCAGCACAACAAGCTACTACTTTGCAGGCAATGTCGGCAAAGGAAAAAAAAAAAAAAAGCGTGTATAAAATAGTACAATTATGCATGAGCACATCCTCTCTTGTTTGAACATTGAGGTTAGATTACACCTGGACTAGAGCTGAGAGTTTAGATTTAGGTTCACTCCAGATTTGTCCCACTACAAATGCACCTCCTTTAGAGTCCTAACTTTCTTCCCATTAGGTTTACATGCCAAGAGCAGCTCGTAGTTGTCAATACTGGAGGCACAGTCTATGGTGTTGGTAATTTTTCAGCTGAGTTGTTCAATACTTGAGACCTGTTAGTGAAAACAGCCCTTTTCTGCTTTTTAAAAACCGGCAACTCGCATTAAAATCACAAGCAAAGGGCACATTCTGCAAATGAAGCACCAGTTGTCTTTGGAAAGCGGGAGGTGATAACTGGAGTGGGGATAATGTTCGCTCTACATCAAGGCTAACCAACTTCTACCATCCTACAAGTTTGGTCCATCTTGAATCGAGCCAATTGAACAAGGCAGCAGGTGTGACTGCAGGTCCCTCGAGGGAGCAAGAGTCGGTAATGCACCTTAGCCTCTTAAGGACAAAACATCTGATGGGATTTAAACCTAGACTCAGAAAGGCAGCTCCTCAATGTCTTGCTACAGGAATCGTTTTTAAGGCCACATGGCGATGAAACGGTTAAACAAAAACCCTATGCCGTCACAGCAGGGCAAGGCTGATTCTTAGTACGGCTCCCCTAGTGGACAGGATGTTCAGATCCTGCAAACCCTACATAGCTAAAACCATATTTGGACACGGATTCATACCGAGAGCCAAGTAAAGACCTCCTCCGCCATATTACCACTAACATTTCTACAGTTACCCATGCTACGCTAACCCTAGGCTCATCTCAAAGGCATCGGACACGTTCCCTCTGGGCAAAGGCAAACTTTTTGAGTTCTCCTATTTCACTCATAAAGGCAGATCATGGTTAAAAAGAAAACAAGGAATGTCAGAGAAAGGAATGACGCGGGATAAACGGGGGAAGGGTTTAGGACACAAGAGGAAGACGGGGGGCAGTGAAGATTACTCATAACAACCATGTCAAAAGTATCCATGAGGTTTTTTGAATATTTTTTTTCCTCTGTTTTTACTTTTATATACAAACAAACCAAAACACAAAATATGGATTGTGCACGTTTTTGTTTGTTTTCACATATATATTTCATGAAAAGCCTCAATACTCATTGGGAGGGAAAGGGATAGGAATATGGAGGGAGGGAAGGATGGATGAAAACTGGAGGAAAGTGGACGGAGTGAGAAAGATCCTTTTCCTTAAAATTGGTTAAGCAGTTAATCCAGGATTATGATGTTGATGATGATGATGAAAATGATGACGATGATGGAGGCAACTGGAAGAGGTTGGAGAGGAAGAAAGGGAGGGAAGAAATAGGAGGATGGCAAGAAGGAAAATGGGGGTTTGGAAACAGCTCAATCTTTCCAGTCCTTCTTGATGTTGAGGTTCCATTCCCAGGACAGGTGGTCGTGCTTGTCGTCGTCGGTGAACTTGGATTTAATGTTGTAAGTGCCGCGGGCCAGCATGCCTTTGGGTGCCTCCTCCAAGGGTGTCAGGAACTCGTATTCGCTCGGTCGAGGCCCATAGCTGCCCACCATGTAGTCAGACTTGTCAACTGAACACAAGAAACAGGTGAAGAGGTTTAAACGAATCGGAGTAGACTATTTGCGAATATATGAATCCATTGTCAGTGGTTTGTTTGAGCAATCAGAGATAGTGTACATATGTTATGGCTGGGCAATATACAAAATCAACACAATCATAACTTGTTTTCATTACTCAGACATGTTCACAGGCAACCCAATTTAGGGGTGTGCGATATGTATCCTCTACGATAATATCGTAGCGGTTCTTTGTGGAAGCTGACATTACAGAGTATGTCAGTTCAATAAACACTAATACTGTACATTACATTTTAGACACCATATTGCGTTTTTGCTTAATTTGGCAATGGAAATAAATGTTCCAAGCAGTCATGGCAGAACCATTCCATGTCTCTAAGCAACACAGCGATGCTTCGTTACTACATGAATCCATGATTGTGAAAGAATCGGGTGAGTCAATGATTCAATGACCTAGTAAAATATTGTGTACTTGTCATGGGAAAAAAAAAAAATTGAGATATAATTGTTTTGTCAATGTCACACACCACTAATCATAATGTAATCGGTGTAAAAAAAACAAAAAGTCAATATTCTCTATTAGAGTGTATTGTTATTAGGGCTGTCAAAAAACACAAAACAAACCAAAAAAAAAAATCGAATTTCGAATATTCATCGAATTTAAAATACAAACTCGCATTCGAATTTCAGGTGTGCGTTAAGGAGGCAGCCTTATTAGTGGCACACCAGATACGATGATGATGTAATTGTCGTTGCATTATAATGCTTTTGTTAGCCTATCCAGTTGAAGCCACTAAATGCGGCGCTGCTGCGTTGTTCATTAAAAATATTGTCAAAACTGAAACCAAGCCGTTCACACAGAACGCATATTTTGCGCATTTTCTAGAGGGACATCCATCACCGTTGCACTTGCGTCTCGCACAAAAGAGCCGCATGTTTAGAAAGCCATGTCAAATTAATGCAAGTTCAACTTTGAAAAAACAAATCACAGGATTTCCCCCCCCCAACCCACTGCATCTCATGCTTTTAAATGAAAAAAATGATTGGCTTTTGTCCCTTTGTATTAAACTATGCATATATATGATGCTGTTTTGTTTATAGTTAAGCAACTTAATTATAATAAACATTATTTTAAACATTATGCTCTTTTTTCACAGATAGTCATGCTATTTTATTGCTTTGAATAAACGGTCATTTGTAATATGCACCCTCTTGTGGCCTCAGGAGAGAAGACAAAAACTGAAATTATACATTTTAAATTTGAGTATAATTCAAATTTTGATAAGATTTAAGTACAAAATTCGAATTTAGTTTTTCAGCCATTTTGACAGTCCTAATTGTTATATTGGTGCATATAAATGGACAAGAAAGAATAATATTTGATCATCTTCAGTTAATTATAAACTGTGTAAAACATTAATTTAAAGCAGATTTTATTTCTTACATTAAATGGAATATTACTATTAGCCTTTTAAACAATTTAACAGCAAATACTATTATTATTGAGAAATACTTTTTTTAATGCCCATTCCTACTTGTTCATATGTGCATAATACACACACACAATCTAAACATGTTGAAGGTAGATTGCAAAATATGATCAAGTATTAATGGGAAGCTTTGGTGAACAGAGGGGAGGTAGATTTTCACATCCAGTTCCTCAAAGAACTGGAGGCTTTTCTTTTTAAATAAATCAAAATCCCACCAGAAACAGCACAGGATTTGCATAACGGCATTTCAACAATGATAGAAGCTGCTCTAAAGAGCGGCCCTATCCAATAACTCCTTTATATCGATTCATCTAAACAAACCAATATAATGCAGAAACCTGTTAAGAAAATATCTGGGTCATATAACTAATTTCACCCCAAAATTAAAAGAAAATTGAAGTAATAAGAGCAGTTTGGCTTACAAATCCTGGAAAGCAACACATTCATCTCTTTTCCTTTGATTTTGGTATGAAACGTACGGTGTAATGTGAAAGTTGTATTGTGATTTTTAAAGAACACTTACTCTTCACCCCTTTCCTGTAGGTCTGCTGTACGTACTTCAACCCTGAGACGATCTCTTTGTTTACCTGTAAACAGATGTAAATATATAGGACCAGTCAGGAGTGACGCCACATTATGTAACTGATAAACAGGTATAGATTCAAGCAACATGTTTGCATATGTTGTTTACATGCAGGGCAAATATACAATGTGTGACCATTTATAGCACAGCAGATATATTCACACAGCGACTGCTTAACACATGACTGGAAGAAACGTGGAGTAATGTGGAAATACAGAGAGTACAAGTTTCAAATAAGAGGATATACTCAACAAATGTGGAAGTGAAGTACCTTTCCTTTACTGGGTTATCCACTAACATGCACTAAACCGTGGTAATGAAATCTAAACTATCACTGGATTTCTAGTAGAAATAACTTGTACAGTTAAGTGGCTGTGAAATTCTCACGCAATGACAAAAGTTGTGTGACACCATCAATTCCTAGCAATTACTGCATCTAAATGTTTCCAGTTGTGGTCATCTGACCTTGAAGCTGATCTTTATCCTGTACTCCACTCCCTCCTTCAGCACAAACGACTGCTTCTTATAGGACTCCAGATCACCTGAGAGTGGAACAAACACACACAAACACAAGTTAGTCCAGCTTTCAAAACATACCAGAGTGCATTGTTCTGAACTCAATAAACTGTGCTTGTTCTCCGTCTTCATTAGTTCACCATCTTTGTTTAACAGTTCTGTAGTGTCTACCAATAAAGGCAAGCGCCAAAACAGTATTTTAATATACTGCTGGCATATCATTTTAACAAATCTTTGAATAGCCGTTAAACATTTAATTTCAACCTCTGACAAATCCGTTTATATGGAAGCCCGTTTCCGCCACCGAATAAAAAAAAAAAAAGGTTATTGCGACAATTCTGACTTCTTTTCACAGAATTGTGAGATATAAAGTCAGAATAGCGAGATATAAACTCACAATTCTCACTTTTTTTTCAGAATTGCGTGATATAAACGCAATTCTGACTTTTTTTCTCGCAATTGCGAGTTTCTCTTGACTTTTTTTCTCTCAGAGTTGTGAGACAAACTCGCAATTGCGAGTTAAAGTCCAGTTTTGAGGGGGAAAAAAAGACTATGTTCTCAGAATTGCGAGTTTATATCTCAGTTCTGAGAAAAAGTCGTAATTCTGAGAAAAAAAAAGTCAGAATTGAGAGTTTATATCTCACAGTTCTGATTTTTCTCAGAATTGCAACTTTCTTGCGCAATTGCGAGTTTATATCACGCAATTCTGACTTTATTTCTCAGAATTGTCAGAATTATGACTTTAACTTGCAATTGCGAGTTTGTATCACGCAATTATGAGAAAAAAAAAGAGTTTGGTTGTCTCAAGACAAGTACGAGCGAGCAACTTCACACTATCCAGCTTCCTGCAGTGTTTTATGCTGCCTGGTCTTTATTTGAACGATTTGCATTTTAATTATATGTACCAAATTTTAACATTTTAGTGAATAAATATGACAAAATTATTTGCTATAATTTATGCTCGTGTTATCTGCCATCTTTATCTTTCTTTCAGCCATTGGCCAACCTGTTCACTAAGATATTGGCATCGGACATCAAAAAATCTGTAATGTACAAAAACTAACATTGACCTGCACAAGTGGGGAAAAAAATTAAATATGTAAAATTTCCATGGTTGATAAGAATAAAAAAAAAATACGTATGGCCAATAAAATCCTAGTCAGTTATATGGTAGAGGTTTCTTGTGTGAATGACCGACTGCAGTTGAATGTTGTTCCCAGCAGATGGCTGCAGGACACACATACTCTCAGTCTGCTCATCTTCTCTCTCTCTCTGTGCCAGCGCCGAGCACTCGCTTTCAGGCTGCTGTGCTTTATCTGGGTCATGTGACAGTAAGATTTCATCGCACCACAGGTCTGGCTTAGCGAAAACGTAAATAGCATTTACTAATAACGGAATGAATGTATGCAAGAGAAAAGACCTCAGGTTGTGAAATCACAACATATGCGATGTGATGAGACTATATATAAAAGGGGTATTTAAATGTATGCATACTATAAATTTTTTTTTGTCAACATTATAGATTTCATGCTAACCTATCAATGTTGAAGTCTTATTTTCAAAAACAATATTTAATAATGTTCATTACTGAAGCTGAAACATGCAGGATCCAAAAAGGTTTGTGTTGCCGCGTCAACCAAGTATGGTGCACTGATTAATGTTTATAGGTGAATAAAAGTTTATAGGGATTAAGCCGCTCTATTGATATGGATTACTTTTACAATGCCTTTATGAACTTTTTGAAGCTTGAAAATGCTGATTTCCTTTCGATAACTGGACAACAATAATGAAAATATGAAAAATAGCTTCATTTATAGTCTGAAGATGGACAAAAGTCTGAGGGCCAGATTTACTAACAGCTTGCGTCAGCGCAAACCGTCTTTTGGCGTTAAAATAGTACTGTCAGGATTTACTAAAGTAGGGCAGTGACGAATTAGCGCTGAAAAAGCGTAGACGCAGTTGTTTTTGCGCCTGATCTTATTAAATATGCATTTGTAGGAGTTTCCCTTTCAGACGCTAAATTTATGAGAGGGGAGTATTAAAATGAATCACGCGACGCGATTTACTAACATCAAATTACTGGCAGTTGCGCCATTATTTAATGCCCAAAAAAGCATGTCTTAAACTTTGCGATTGAAATGTCTGCAATTATTTTTGCTGGGAGGAGGCACTGCAGAGAACAGAGAGCGTGTGGTAGAAAGAAGAGGATTTTTTTCCCACACGTATTAATTTATATGGAATGACACAAGAACACGTTATCCGAATCTGAACATATCCTTGCGCTAATTTGCGCTGCTCTTGGTAGATTGCGTTGGTTGATATGTAAATGAGATGTTGCGTCTGTGTTCTTTAATTTGTGCTTTGTCAGTAAATCACCTACACAAATTTCCCCTCCCTTTGGCGCTGTTTTGGAATTGCGCTCTTCCTTGTTTAGTAAATCTGGCCCTTAAGAGTTTGGGTGAGTAAATGACAATTTTCATTTTTGGGTGAACTAACCAGTCAACAAAACAGGTAATCTCTACTCACCTTGCAGGTCAAGGGTCAGCGGGGCGGGAGCAGTCTCGCACATAAGAGTTAGCCTCGTCACTTGAACGTTGGCAACGGTGGGATCTGCTAAAATAACGAAAACAAGCACATAAGCCACACACACACTGACATTTGTATATCTAGAACCTGAAATTCATTTTGGAAAATGCGAGAAATTTCCCCTTCGGTGACTATGGAAAAGAATTTCAAGTCATTTGATTTAATCCGTGTGGATCCGTTTGTTCATTCACAATACGTACATAGTGACTACTAAATCAGAATAAAGTATTTGGAATCAAAACCTCCCTACTTAATGTTAAAATAATTCATCTTATTTCAGTTGATAGACATTGACAGGTTGACTTCCTGAGGAATGTCTGACGACGACGACTTCCAGAAACACTCTGTTTGTTTGAGCAGCTCAACTTCTGGCTTCGCTAATGCTGTGAGATCTGTTTGTTCTGCTGGTCAATAAAAGATGGAAAACATGTTTAAAAACATTTTTTGCAAATCTGTTAGATGCCGCTTGTTCTATGAACAACTCGTGTCAACTTTACTATTTGTTTATAGAGTTTGGCCAGCAGTCCCGTCACTGACGTCTATGTGAACGCAGGTACTGCGGAAGCACCCCGCTGACGCTTATTGCAGCCCATCCATCATCCGCTCTGACGTCTCTGTGGGAGCTGCTTCATTCGCTCTGCATTAAATAATGAGATTGATGCACGTGATTAAACGCCAGTCTCTTGACGCCCGTTCAAACAGCTCTTCTGGTGATGGGATGAGCCATAACACACAGGGGTTTTTGTAATGGCTGACTGCTGATAAAAACAAAAAGGAGCAGGAACTGGAGATACGTGACCTCGTTTTCCAGCGCTCACGTGAGGGTGCTGGCAGACGACGCACTCGGACAGCAGCTGGAGGCGTTGAAGCCCTGTCTGAGAAGGGTTACCCAAGAGTCTACGGCTCTAGCCCAGAACAACATGATTTACTCAAGTAGGACACATTCCTGGATCAACATTATCTGATGGTCCTGGAACAACATGCGTATCTGGATGAAGATCACATGCTAATTATTTTGACAAAAATTGCGGTCAGGCTAGATACCGGCAACTACCTCGCTAAACAAACTACAGCTCAGTGCATCAACAATGCAACGCAATATCAAATAAACTGTAGTTCAAGTTCTTAGAAACATAGACTTTGTAATCATGTTGGTTTCATGTGATTCTGAAAGACTTTTTTTTTAATTCAGTGGCTCAAAATGTCATATATATATATATAAAGGGTTATCTTTTTTCCTTAAAATTAAAAGAAAAAAAGTACACTACTAAAAGTATCAATTTTTACATACCAAACGTTTGGGGTCAGTAAGATTTTTAATGTTTTGAAGTCACTTATGCTCCCCTAAAGTTGCATTTATTTGAAGAAATATACAATATAATTCAAAATAATATTAATATTTTCTTTTTTTAATATTTATCATTTCATATTTTACTCAGCATCAATAACTCTAATCTTCAGTGTCACATGAAACATTTCTTATTATCAATGTTGAAATCAGTCGTGCTGCTTCATATTTTTGTGGAAACCATAATTTCTTTCTTTTATGAACAGAAAGTTCAAAGAACAGCATTTATTTGAGACAGAAATTTTCAGGAACACTATAATTCAAACAAATATATCAAAAGTCGGTACCTTTAAATCAAATCGTGATATGGACTAGTGTGTGAATATTAAAACCACAAAAACTATTTAAATATAAATCCTGAATGTTCTACATGTCTCGGTGTGAATGAATCAGCACTTTGTTGGCCAAAATAAATTTAATTTCAGTTTTGTGCCTTCATTTGATTACCAATAAATAAATAAATGACTCACATAATCCTAAATATGTATTTTTTGGCTAAATGTAATTAAAATCATGAAACATATACAGTTTAATAACATTTTATTAAGTAGACATGCTTTCTGATTACCAAAATTGAATTTAACCATTAAAATGGAAAAAACAAGAAAAAGGTAAAACAGATTTCATAGAGCCCTACTTTACTGTCACTTTTGATCAATTAAACGTGTGAATAAAAACCCTTTTTTAGACAAATTGTTTGAGTTTTTAAAGAAGTCACACCACATGACTTTTCAACCTGAACTACTAATCCTTTGAAATGAAAAGGTTTTTATTTATCTAACATGAGGGGCCGCAGGGATCCTCTCTCTGTTTAAATATTTCCTGTTTAAGGAAATTCTTGACTTTCGAGAACAGCCAGACAGCCTGACTTTAGGCCCTGAAATAAATATATTCAAACAATTCAGAAATAATGTGTTTTTAAATAAATAAGTAAATAATAAAGACAGACAGATAAAACGTAGGAAGGAAAGGAGCGTCACGTGACTCATAGCGGCCAATGAGGCTGAGACTACAGCTATAAGCCAAGATGTACTAATCAGATGAGCTCAAATCAAAGAGTGTTGAAAGGAGAGCTGGTCCATGGGATGAATTCTGGGAAAGGGACTGTTTGCATAGAAACTTTGATCAAACTAGGTCGGAGCAGAGAGCGCGTGTACAATAAAGTGACACATACCTGCAACAACATTGCAGTTGCCCAGCAGTGCCTCCTTGTACTTGCGGAGGCTTTCGTCATCTTTGTCGAGTTCCTGGATTTCTTGAAGGCTCTTCTGGGCCGGCGGCTTGTAGTTGACAGCCTCGCTGTCTTCATTCTCGGCTGCGATAGCGGCTAGCTGCTCTGGTGTGGGCTCCTGCTCGGCCATGATTGACAGCTGGAGGAAAACATAAACAGACACAGGTCAGAGGAGAGGAAACAAACACGGTCCTTAGCAAACGCAGCCAAATATCATTATAGCAATGGAGATCTGACCCACATAAAGTCATGCGATCAGTTCTTCCAGCGTGTTAATTTTTAATAATATTAATGAATTTTAAATGAGTTCACCACACACACACACACACACAAAACGCAAACTCCAGCCATCACCGGAAAAGGACTTGAGAAAGCAGCCTAATGTGGGCATCTGTATTCAGCACTATTGCATTAGTGGTCAAAGCCAATTACTGCAGGGAGTCAAATACGCTGCACGGCACTGAGTGAGTGTTCAGGACACACACACACAGTTTAATAGAAAACAAGCCATGATATACTCTATTGTTAAAAAAAGTTTCTTCAGCTCACCAAGGCTGCAATTATTTTATCAAAAATCCAGTAAAAACAGCAATATTGTGAACCGTTTTCTATTTAAATATAAATCTTAACATATATTAAAACAATGAATTTGGGAAAAAATAAAAAGGATTTAAAATTTCCCAAAATGAAACTTTAAAAAACATAAATACTCAAAATGACTAAATTTATCAGTGAAATTAGTTAAACACAATTGTTTTATTCAGATGAAATGGTCACTGGAAAGCAGGTCCTCTAGAAACATCAACTTCAAACGGTTAGGCTATATTATATTTCAAATAACTCTAGATACTACAGTTTAAGACTTTAGGATCTGTAGATTTTGTAATGTTTTAGTCTCTTCTGCTCACCAAGACTGTATTTATTTGCTTCAAAATACAGAAACAGTAATACTGTGAAGTACTAGCCTATTACAAAATAACTATTTCTGTTAAAATGTAATTTATTCCTGTGATGCAAAGCTGAATTTTCAGCATCACTACTCAGTGTTACATGGTCCTTTAGAAATATCATCTAATATGCTGATTTGCTGCTCAAAAACATCTATTATTATCAATGTTGAAAACATTCCTATTTTGTGGGAACCAAGACACTTTTTGATTTGAGGAACAAAGTTCACAACTGCATTTATCTGAAATATTAATCTTTTGTAACATAAATGCTTTTACTGTCACTTTTAATATATTTCATGTGTCCTTGGTGAATTAAAGCATTCATTTCTAGCCAAAATAAAAATCTGACCCCTTTTGAACAGTAGTGTATATGCTAAAGATTTGAACTAACAGTCATAGTCAATGCTGTCCATTTCTCAAAAAAATGACTGGCTGAATGTGTCCGAGCAGTTAATTCGCATCTGACTCACTGCTGGATGTTTACATTCATGTCATAAGACTCATCCTTGTATCTTCACCCAGAGTGGCCTTTCAAAGACATGAATGCAGAGGAAGTCTGGGAAACACTTGTGCTGCAATGCAGCAGCCCTGGAACAGAAAGTGCTCGTGTTCTCGCTGCTAGCGCACTAAAGTCCCAACACGGCTTCAGAGTGCTTCACCTTGACAGCAGCTTCTGTAGTTTCCTGTTCTGCAGAACTGCAGCACGCTCGGCTTTAAGAGAGGCACCTCATTGTGGCCACTTTCTTTCCTTACATGGTATTGGCGTGCTAAACGCACAAAATCACACTCATAATAGAACTGAATCACTATCAGCTTGCTTTGACGCATGAAACATGCATCTGCAAAAGACCAACCACAGTTTGTTGCATTTTTTTCTCTTTGCCAAGCTTAACAAATTCAGGGTGTAACAAGTTAACTGGCTTTGTAGCAGATTTTTATCAGAAATACAATTTGCATTTAATAAATTATATCATTGTTAAAGTTTAACGAGTTCAGCTGATTAGATATTGTTTTTGATTATTAAAATTAAGTTAAACCATTAAAAAGAACCCAGGACAGATCTCACATGATGGCAGTAATTATGAAGGATTAAAAATCATAAATAAAAATTCAGCATTAAACAAGATTGCTTTAAACAGGCTCTTCAGAAATTTAAATTATCAGGAGGATGGATTTTATTAATATTGAATATTATAGACAATACTGTTATAAAGTTGGGGTTCTACAAGATCTTTTCATGTTTTTGAAAGAAGTCTTTTATGCTCACCAAGGCTGCATTTATTTGTTTAAAAATACAATAAAATTAAAAAAATTAACATTTCTGTGATACAAAGCTGTATTTTCGGCATCATTACTACAGTCTTCAATGTCACATGATCCTTCAGAAATCATAATAATATACTGATTTGCTGCTCAAGAAACATTTCTGTCATACATTTTTCTTTCTTTTTTTTAAGTAGCAAATAGTTCTTACATTGTTACAAAAACAGTTTTTCAATTTGATGCATTCTTTGCTAAAAGCATTCATTTCTTTTCAACAAAAATGGCTATTTTATATTTTTGGCACATAACTAAACACTTTTTTTTTTAAAGCCTTTGTTATTTTCAAAGCAATTAACAATAAATGATCAAAACAACAATTAAAAATCAGTTACTTGCTGAATTCATACTTGGTTATGTTCCTTTAGGAGCCGTTGCTACATGCATGTGCGAATTACCCTCAAAGTCATCAAGAAGACGAGAAATTCCACTTGGCTGCCAACAGCGTAACTATTTCTATAAATCCAACCACTTGTTGTTTCAAACAAAGTAAAGGTCTGCCAGCTAATCTCACAAACAGTTGTAATGAGGACCACATATGAATGAACAAGATACGAGCCGAGAGAGCCAGTGAACAACAAGGAAAAAAAAAAAATCCTACAACACATGTGTACTAGAACAGCCAGCAGGTCGTGTATATCGAAGGCAGATGTTGCTTGCGTAACACTTCGTGAGACTCGCAAACTTCTCTGCTCTTTGAGCAGATTGCAGGACTGGTGAATGAGCTTGTCTCATGAAAACCCACAAAGTAGTTTTCTGTGCTATCCCTTATCATTAAACTGGCTGTAAACATGAAAATGACACATTGTAATCAATAAAAGAGCCTAACATTCTAGCAAGTCATCCTGGCACTGTGAAAGCTGTCCTCTTATAGTTTTGGCAGGGGATGTTTTTGGCCACGGTCAGACAGGACCTCAGATAACACTGCATGCCTTTTCCCATTCTGGGCCTCTGTGCTCCCCTGACAGCGAGAGAGGCCGTTCTTCATCAGCGAGCTCTGGCGCACTGATCCAGCGGCTGGGGTTTGAAGTTCAGGATCAGAAAGCCTGACAGACACATGATGAGTTGCCATGTTCCTATTAGCACTAAACCAAGCGTGTCCAATCCTGCTCTGGAGGGACACCTTACTGCACAGTCCAGATTCAACCTATCTAACCAGAAGTTTCCAGTGATGCTAAAGATATTAGCTATGTTTCCGTCCACCTATTTTTATGCGCATTTTGGAATAATCGCAAAAAAAAAAAAAAAAAAAAAAAAGAAGCTGGATGGTAACGCCAAAATGTGCATAAATTCTAAAAATGCGCATAAAGTATGCACACAATTGAGTATAGGGCTGCACGATATATCGCATGTGATTGTCATGCACATCTAGTTGGTAAAGCCGGTTCTGTGATTAGTAATAAATCTCCATCACCTGTTTTCGAATTGAGCGGCATTTAATACACAGAGCCGTAGATTCTGAGTGCGAATTGCGTAGTTTGTCGGTGAACTACGGCTCTGTGTATTAAATGCTGCTCCATTTGAAAACAGGTGATGGAGATTTATTACTAATCACAGAATCGGCTTTACTGACGAGATGCGCATGACAATCACATGCGATATATCGTGCAGCGCTAATTGAGTAGGATAAACTTTTTATCTTTTAAGCTAATAAACTACGCTGGAAACACATTTACCAAATAAATTCCACCATGCGCATTGAAAAAGACTTTGCGCTATGAGACGGGATAACTTGATTAGTAGAGGACCGATCTCGTTCACAGCATCTGTATGTTGTTTTGGACATTCTGAAATGCCTGAGGAAAGTCTTTCAAAGTATTTCTGAATAATTACTGTCTTACACAACTGTGTTCCCAAACAGCGGGCATTCACTTCTGGAAGCAATGACTGCATTTATTCTGTTCGCTCTGAGGCGCAAGTAATTTATCATATATGAAAATGATTATATTCAGTGGCTTCTCCTAGTTTTCTTAAAGATATTTAGTGCCAGTTTATCAGGAAGTGATGATTTTTGTTCTCTTTGACTCGTTGGATGGAAACGGTGCTTTATTCGCAAAATGTTTTATGTGATATTCCAGAAACGTTCTTACTGTTTTTGTAAAGTTTGTGTACAGACAACGTTATCAAAACAATCCTTTCACACAGCTCTATGAAAACTACCAAAAACGCTGTATTATTCATGCCAGGCCATTAAACGTCTGCGCACATACCTATAGACCAAACACATAATACGCATTTGCATGATGTCACGGTTTCCACAAATTTGCTTTGTAGTTTTGTAGAGACGATAATGGTTTTAGGCCCCCCAAAAAACAACATTGTCATGTAAGTGAATGTCCAAAACTCAAAATATTTATCCATTTTAGTTGTCTTGTAAATGTCCCCACAATCTTTGTATTGTAATTCATTTGTAAAGATATTGCAAGTTTTAGTAAACCCCCTATAAAATCCAACAAGCAGTATTTTAACATTATCAGTCAGAATCACTACTAGATAGTCACTATCAATTTTTTTCTGTTGAGCTCCTTCTGGTTGCAAGATAATTGGATTCAAAACGCATTTGTGATATTACAATTTATAGATTTGTTGCTCGTAATTTAAATTTTTTAATTTGAGGGAAGCAGAACAGAAAAGCACCAGTGTGTAATAAAAAAAAAAAAAAAAAAGCAGCTCATGTCCCTTCTGGAACCGGCAAAAGTTAATTAAGACCGAGGAAGTACAATCTGTTTCTGCTGAAGAATCAGTAAAACATGAAAACAAGGTCCTGCAGAAAGTGTAGTTCAGCGAAACGCATTCATGCCCAGATTACATCACTTCAGCTGCCAGAGTAAACCAGTACAAACACCATTAGCCATTTGGCAGTCGTCTCAATGTTAAAACACACAAGGGAGTGCAGGGTAATTTCACACAGCTGAGCATGATGGACTAGCCATTTAACGTGGTTGTAACAATTATTGCCTAAACATGGGCAGCAGGTACATAACCTAGAGAAACAACAACAGGTCGTTGAAAACAAGGCAGAGCGAGCTGTCCCAGCCAGTTCACGCACTTGACGGTGGAAACGGCTTGAATTTGACACTGGCACCACCCACTTCTCCATTTAGTTCTGTCCAGCTGAGCTAAATTCACTCTAATTAGGGATTATCCAGAACTAATATCAGCAGGAAAGCCTGAGCAAGACTAACATGTTAGTCTAGGGGTTACAAAGCCTGAGATTAGGCTCGTTACTGAGCAACAACGAAACGCAACAAGATTTTGTAGTCCAGATTAGTGCTAATTAACGGGGGGAAGTGTCGGTAAGAGCTGTGGGATGTCAAACGGCGCCAGGTAAAGAGGATTTACCTGACAAACCTAATCAGCATCCTCAAGAGACCCGGTTATCCTCAGGTTTACACCGAGTACAGCAAAGACCTGTGAAGTGAATGAGATTGTGCATTGATAGAGCGACTAGAAATGGACCTGCAGTGTAGATGCTATAATTAATTTGTTCAAGAAGAAAGCAAGACTGGTCAATACTATGAGGCCTGTAACAGAAAATTATCCATTAACAGTGCCATTCATCTCAAGTGCAGTAGCTTGGCTGAGCTCCTTCAAGTACGGACACAAAACTGTGTTGGAAAATAGGTCTTTTTAGGTGTACAAACAACTGGCAAAAAGTCAAAGGCCTACATGATAAAGTACTGCGGTAACTTTATCCTTATAAGTGTCAAAGTAAACTACTCTAATGCTAAAGCAGAAGCCTTCTGGATATTAATATTGTTATGCAGGGTGATCTTACATCCAGGAAACTGTAGCTAAGGAGAGCACTCGTGTTAATTAAACAGCAGGTCTGATCCGCTGGGAAAGGGAAAGTGAGACTCTCACTAGATGCTGCTTTATTTTCCAGACATGACTATTTTTCACTCTGTTGACAAGGCCCAGACTAAAAAAATGACTGTGAGAGCCATTGGCTCTTCCTTTGAAACATTAAAGCCACATTTTCATTAACTTTGACAGTCCAGAAGTTGTTCGTTCCCAATAGAAAGCACTACAGGAGTTGCGTGGAGTTCCAATCATATGCAGAATTTTTAAATCTGATACGTTGAAACATTTGTGTCAATATTGTAGGGTGAACATCCAACCAGATATGATGAACTGTAATCAAAACTATGAGTGCGAAGAGAATTACCAACATATTTGCTTCAATATGTTACTCTTTAAACCCCATTTCCATACAGTGGACAGTTATACATCAGAATAATCGTGTCTAGGAATGCACAATATTGGATTTTTGGCGATATCCAATATGCTGATATTTTGGCCGACAGCCAAAACCATTACCGATATATTTCCTTTTATTTGGAAATAACACCAAGACTCTCCCGTGCAGAGATTATAAACTAATTTTTAATTCTGGTTAGTTTTTAACAAAAACTTACTTGTTAGAATTATTATTATTTTTATAATGAGAGTACACTGAAATCAATCACTGCTTGGTGAACTGTTTTTGTTTTTTTTATGACAAATTACAGAATCACTCGACAAAATCGGTTGTTCTGCGGTTTGCTTTGATGAAAAGACACTTTATGATGCAGATTATGACAGTTTATAAAAAAAATAAAATCTCACCGAATCGTTCACATTCATTTGAACAATTCACAGATCGATTCAAACCATGAACTCACAAGCGAGTAAATGAAATACATAATTAACCAACATGAAGATTGTATGCAATATAAAAGCACAGACCAGCATTTATTTATGGGCACAAAACTGCTAAAGACGAAATGTGCAATCGACTCTGAATGAGCGAGATGGTCTGGCAACATTCAGCAGCTGAATCCACTGATCTGTGGAAAGGTCTTGTTGGCAGAAAACATCCGAAGACACAGTTTTGCAGAGCTCCTCGTAGGTGCACTATTGGGTTGCATGCGTGGCACTGCAAAGAAAATGAGTTCCTGTCCCACTTAACCCCAAATCCGATCACAACAGTTACATATCCTGCGGCCGCCACAACACTGTGACAAAAATAATTGGAAAAAATTGAACTGAACTCTGTGCAGCATGCTCACGGACAGATGATAAGACAATATGGGAAGAACATCCAAAGGGACAAACAAACAAGGAAGCTTTACAGTGTTAATGTCAGTCTTTAAGGAAGCTGAAGTGAACCTGAACAGCCACAATGTACAAGAACAACAATTATCTCCACCGTAGGCTCATGTGTGCAGTTCGGCACAATGGAGGAACTGTGGGTAACACAGCACCACACAAGCACTTACTCTGTTTGGCCCGAACCCAAGAAGACTGAACTTAATTAGAGAGTGGATGAGTCAGTAAAGAAACACTCTGACATACACCACAGCACCGCAGGACTGAATGATAATGTTCCCGGGCAGCTGGAACGATCTGAACTTAACATAAAAACACTAAATTATTCTACACTGAACATGGTTAAAGAGGTTGTACAAAGACAGCAGGGTAAGTCGTGCTGCACAGAACTGATCATCTTGTAAATAAAACCCAATGAAATGGTTCCTTTCCTATGCTGATGTATTTCCTATTAAAACAGGAAGCCGAGGTGGGGCATGTCGTTAGCAGCCAGTAGCCTCATTACAGCCACAGTCGAACCATTATTTGCTACATTTTATTGCTAGTCTGTGTCAGGTGGTGGTACATTCCCATTATAGGGAACATTTGATAGGATACGCCCATAAATGCAACATGACTCATCAATATCTTCAGTTTTCCCAGAAGAGACAGATAGTTTAATGGTAAATATGATCCACCAAAGGTTGTTTATTGTTCAGTTTCAGGAAGCACTTAAAGCCACCCAAACTCTCATTTTGGATTTCACGGGGTCTTACCATGTCCAAAAATGACGTATTCTGAGGATAGTCTGGAAAATTCCAACGTAAACAGAGGAACTTTGTTCATATCCTTGCCTCTCCCTGGAACTCAGGGAATACTGCTGTAAACATCCCATTCTTCTTCAATTGGCCTTGCTCGCTCTTCCTATGTAGGCAGCTGCCTTCTGAGACAACATTGAACTCTTTTATTGAATGTTTAGCTACATGACAACGAATTGTTTTCCACTAGGATTTTTGAAAAGTTTCACGTACAGACAACAATGTTGTCAAAACAATCCCTATTCGCATGGATCCACGAAAATGACTAAAAACGCTCTATTATGCATGCCAGGCCAGTAGGTGGCGATGTGACTTTGTAAAGAAACACTACACTCCTGCGCACATACTTACATACCGAACACGTAATACACATGCACATATTCACAAATTAGCATTTCCAAAGTCTATCGTTAAGAAAATTTTCACTTTGAAACCGATTTTCAAAGCATAAGATCCCACCCTCCCTGCAAATCACTTTCCAAAGCCACGCCTCCTCCGAAACACATGAACACGCACAGACAGACCAGAGGCTAACCAGCGACACGATGAGAGACGATGTTGGTGGAGGGTTGAATGCAACGCTATCAGATTACCTCATGTCTCATTCACCGGTGAGAACATGGATATATACGTAGATGCCTTATTAGCGACTGTTTCTATAGGCCACGGTACATAAGCCATCCGCCATTTTTGGAACGGTCTGCAAACCCTTCAGAGCAAGTTGACTGTGTGTGTCGACAACATTTTATAGTCCTGTGCCTTCCACAGATGACCTAAATTCATTTAGACCACCCAACTTAGTGATTGCTACCAGGATGTAAACAGACTTTCAAGTCAAGTCACTATTATTTGTATAGCGCTTTTAACAATGCAAATTGTGTCAAAGCAGGTTTACATCAGCTTGATATAAAGCTGGGTGGCACTTTCAACCAGCGTAATAAAAAAGGTTTTTGAACCAAATCACCTACCCTGCCTTTAAGTTACCTCAAAAGAGACACAATTTTAAGGTAGCTTCCCTACTAACAGTATCTCGGTTTCAATCCCTGCGCTCCAGCAACCTGAAACAATCACAGCAATTAACAACAAATCAATGATCCAATCAATGGACAAAATCAAGTCCCACCAAACGTTTTCTTCTTTGTTTTGAGAAACTGTTTAATTCAGCTATACATCACAATAAGGAAGTTAAGATGTTCGCAATTTCTGTTTAACGCCGATTTGAAGGAAAAAGACATGCTGACAATTTGATGAGGTAGAACTCCAGAAATCCAAATTATGTTTGAATAAAAGCTATTAAAGGATGCGGTGAGAAGTGTAGAGTACCAGGCAGTGGAAGAAAGTGAAAGCAGGTCAATGCCGAGTTGGGCAGGTGCCTTCAGATCCATCAGCCTCACTCAGGGGGGAGATTACGGTTTGGCCAGATTGTGACGAGACTTCCCTAGCAACAGCCATGAGCCTCATACTCCACAATCAATACCACAGCCTGCATCAGAGGAGGGTCAGCAGTGCTGACTTTCAGTTCGGGATTGGCTCTACTGAAAACAAACACGGAGCAAGAGATGGATTTAAAGTGGGTGGAGGGGGACGTTGAAAGTTGAGATCCCTAAGAGCCGTCTTTTGTTCAGGCGAAGGTCAGACGTGTCGGGGAGAGCAGTGGGATCCAAACTGCGTTTGTGTCCAAATACCTAATGCTGCAGAAAGCTTGAGAAAAGACAGAGGTCCTTGAAGAAATCAGAGGAGGGGAGACAAGAATAGATCACACTTCAAGAAGCCTCTCCCAGTTCTGGCTCTTGTCATGAACATACTCGGACAAACACAGTAGCGGTGGTAACCCCGTTTAACATACAAAACTACAATAACTGTGACACAAACTACGGCATCAAGCAAAAGCGTGCTAGGGGGGATGCTTCTTTGTCTTCTTTCAACTTCCTGTTTCTTCAACTTCCTGTGCTAGATCTCTTCCAAATAACTTAGGTTAGCATTTATTATCATTACATGATAAGATCATGTGACCAGAATACTACTCACTGTGATCAAATTGAACTTCACATTTGCAAATTGAAAAGGCTTTGAAAGACAGATGTTAGGGATAGGCCATTTGTCCTTAATTATGTCATTTGTAATATATAAATGTCATCTTATTTTATAGTAACAACACATTATGATGTGGCTTGAAATAAAGTTGTTACAAATACAACATTGTAGATAACCGCAAAAAATTCTTGAAATCACAGTAAAAATTACTATGTAGATGCAAGTAGAAACATAAGTTAAAAGTCAGTAATAAAACAATGTTAAAGCAGATTACAAATGCAAAATTTATTTTACAAACAGTGGTTTAAAGTTGCCATAAAATCAATATATTATATTTTCTAAATGAATTTAAAACGGTTTATACTTTCACAAGTATTTTCTTTATCTCTTTCACAGCTCAATGTGCTTTTATTAACTTTTTAATATTAAGCACATCCTGCAGTTTAGAAATTGGAGCCTAACTTTTACTACAGTCTCATTAAATGTGCAAACTCGTATGAATGAGATGGTTGAAAATGTTGTACTGGTTTCCACTTAATATATATTGTGTATATATATTATATAAATATATATATATTATACAATATGTATAGCACCCTCCCCTACAGAGGTATAAATATATGCAAGTATACAAACACGAATGTAAATTCCAGGAAAAAGCACTGTGAAACACTTTCCCGGTCCACATGCTTAACATTGTACAACAAACTTGCTTTTCAAGATTTTCCTCAAACTATTACTATGACAGTAGCTCACCAGAATGAGAAAACTTACAATTGAAACTGCTTGCGCTAATGCTCACTATACAACCCCTTACAGCAAGTGCAACACATACTTGCATTAGCATTATGAATTTCACACATTTTACAGTGCTGTGAGACTTTCCACAATGTTTCAGCTTTTTAAATATTAAAATGACTCCGCAGAAGGATATACGGGTAAATATTGCGGTTTAGTACTGTGTACTGTAATACTGGTCCATAACAAATATGACTAGATATTTTTACTTAAGCTGATTCAGTGAACAACAGTGTTATTTAAAAAAAATTTAGGCTGAATATTAAACATTTTTAATCTATTTGGCTAAAATGGTTTGTTGTTGTTGTTGACATGATGGTTTCTCTGATTGAAGAAATAAAAGCACCATTTCAAGCTGTTTCAGGGCAAACAGAAATAGATTTAGGCCTGTCTGTACTAAAAAAATCATCAAAAGGCTAAAAATAAAATCCTATAACAACTTTTCATTGCCCAGCCGTAGCGTCTACCTTGACTGGGGTCAATAAAAGCCACGAGCGCCCGCGGGAGCACTTACAGAGGTGGTCATATCAGTGATGGCCCATCAGGCCTGACCTTTATGTGGCTTCTCATCACAGCTCTTTGATGTCCGTCTCACTGCTGCTGTATCAGCCTGAAAGACTACATAAAGGAAATCTAAATCTATTATTCATTCAATCGGTTGAACTACACAATTGAGACAACGACATGAACAAAACATACTAAGAAATCATGTTTGTTTTTGCTTTACATATTCCCGTTTTATCAAAATTCATCAAAAGCACTGCACTTCTTACAGGACTAATTTTGGACATAAGCCAAGCAAAAGCACATGCACAGATGTTCTCAAAGTGTTCAACATAAATTCACGGGCAACCTGCTTTGCCTTCAGTTTCCCCTAAATGAGCTGAAATATTGAATTGTGGTCAAGTAACGTTATATAGGACAGAGCCACCACCCTCCCTCTTTAGTTGCAAAGAAACATATCACTGCAGTATTTCACATTCCTCTTACTTTTATAACAATAAAAAACAGGTGGACAGGTGCACGCATTAAAAATCTACCCAGTCTTTGATAAAACCATATTTTTTTAATCTAACTTTAACTCAAACTTGAATAAAATAAAACACATTTCAGTACAGAGAACACATTGTTATTATAGCAACATGTGCAGTACTACCAAATATCCTTTTAATTTTAAATATTGTATGTGAAGCAAACTTTGAACAAACTACATATTCACGATGTAACCTTTAAAAGAAATATTGTACAATAATGCTGCAAATGGCTGCTCAGCGCACTTAAGGACAAAGTTTAAACACTGCAGACACCGCCCTGACAAACTCACCATACCCGAAATTACGGATACTATGGCGACGGCTTAGCTCATGAATATTAATTACGTCCTGCCGACGTCTCTTTGAAACCTTACGGATGCGGTCAATCACGTGACCTAATTAACATACGTAAACCGAGCCTTCAGATTAGTACACTTCGCTCATTCGCTAACCGTTTCCGCTTTCAGCCAATCAGCTAGACTTACCGGGCGAACGTCAGCTTACATACTTAATATTCATGAGCCAATTCTCCTCCATAGTAAGAATCGTAAATTCGCCTCAGAAAGAAGGAACTAGAAAATACATCGCGCCACTCACACACTACACAGGAAGGAAATTAGCCTTGATTTTTTTGGGGGGCCAGTTTCAGCAGTGGGCTTCTTTTGTTAATCAAGTCAGGACGCTCTTCGAAAACACGAGAAATGGTTATGTAAATACTTCCTAACGTTCAATCTGTGCTCAGGCAAACATTGCGTTAATCTTCGCCTCGCTCTCTGTTAAGGTAGATTTAACAGCCGGTGCCAGGTAAGATTAAATTAACCGGGATTTACACAGGAAAGCAAAAAAGAAAATCATGATGATGGGTGATTACCCCACATAACGTTAACCGCATCAAGACAGCTTTTTTTTTTCTACCGTTATGAATATGTTTTACAACCAACGCGTTAATGCCCAATAAATATCTAACGTTATATAGAGAGAGATACAGCAAATTATCTAAAAAAATAAAATAAAATAAGGAATTATTATATTCATCCCGAATCTAAATGAACTTGCAGCTTTGATCCAGGAAGTTCCTCCTCATGCTAGCAAGCTAATGCTGCTAATCGAACATCATTTCCAGCAGCAGGAAGTTTAATAATAATAAAAAAATAAGTACAACAATATGCTTTCAGTTAGACTGATTAAATTCACAAATCACGAATTCATGCAATGAATCAGTCGATTGTGTGAACGGCAGAAAATACAAGTTTAGGAATTGCTTCCGACTTCTTGGCCCTTTCTTCTCAGGTCAAGATCTAAAGTCACAACACAGTTTCAGCGTATGACCTGCTATACATAAGATGCATATGATGTATTGTACATGACCCGTTCATGATCAGTTCACTGGTTATTTTAGGGCACACGTCTTGCTTGTCGGATCTAAATCGCAACTTTCCCCATGCACCGAGATCAGAAAACATGCTGTCAAAATATGCACTCTTTTATGAAACACAATCTCATAGTTTAATCTCTAGAAGACTCTGATTGGTGGGAAAAAAGGCAGAATCCCACACTTAGAAATGATCGTTAACTTTGATGTTCCGCTGCTGGCAATAAGACAACGCCTGATGATCAATTCAGACAAACCTGTGCTGGCCAGGACGAGATCAAATTAATACTGGGGACGCGATGCCCTCCAGTCCGAGCCATAAAATTACATACATCCATCATTTTTCATTGATCATCTTTATAAAGGACTGAACGCGGTTGGCGGAGCAGGCTGGAAATGCATGTATCAACTTGCTGTCTCGTGTCAACCTGCCGTAGCTACCGAGCTACAAAAGATGCAAAACTACCGGGAAAAAATGTCAACGCTTGAGAAAACCCGGTAGGGTCATTTCTGCACGCGTTGTATGAGATCTTCGTGGTGTTTCTGTTGTGAAAACTTACCGTGGACCTGCGGCTACTGCGAGTCGATAGGTTAGAGAAAGCTTCCCTGACTTCTCAATGGCGCGATGAGGGAGCGGCGGCGATGCCAGAGAGCGACACACTTCCGGGAATACCGTAGAGCGCGTGAGTCACGCGGTCTGCGCATGCGCAACAACAACCGCTTTCAAAATTCCGCAAACAGCTTTTGTACCGTTGGAAAATTATATTCACCCAAAAATGTTTATACTTCGTGGAGTAACAGAACAGAACCATTACAATGAATAGAAAAGACAGTATTCAAACAAGAGTGGTATGAAAAAAATATCGTAGATCTGTTAGATATTATTCAACATAATTCATTCATGGAGAAATTTGAGATAAAACGTTCTTTTAAAGAATTTAATACTTTGTGTAAAGCCATCCCTCCTTTAAAACAATTAATAATAATAAAAAACAGCCTTACATATTCAAATGTATTGCCTGAGTTGAAGATTGGAGAAGTATAGCTTATATTGGGGACAAAAAAAAAAGGTAATAAAGTAATAGAAAATTTATGTTACTTTTAGATTTCAATACACCTGTAAAAATAAAACATTTTGAAAAACTGTAATGTGAATGTCCAATTCTACCTAAAATGAAGGATATTCGATCAGTTTAAAATGATTAATAATGTGTATCCTGCTGCTGAAAGTTTACAGAAAAAATTCCGTTTTGAAGTAGATCCTTGTGTTTTTTGTTGTTGTTTAGAAGAGCCTGAAACCATTGAACATTTTTTTTCTTGTCCAGTCACATTGCAGTTCTGGCAGGCTCTTTACAGCTGGCCAAATATTGATATCAATATTACTGATATTCCGTTAATAATTTTGTTTCAGGTTTTGGTTTATGCAGATGGTCTTTCGAAAAAGATGTCATACATTACAATGGGTAAATATATCATATGCACAAGAGTAAGAGGAATAACAGTAAACCCTCTTTAAATAATTATAAAAATCAATGCAAAAAATACTTAGAATCTTTAAAACACTGATCATAATCAACCCCTTGGGGAAACTGTATAAAACCCGAGTCTTTTTTCCCCCCCTTGCAACCCCCTGAAGTGATTAGCGTTTTTATTGCATGTACCCGTGTGTATATATATATATATATAGCCTACACAGACGTAATTGGAAAAGTGTATATTCTTTCATGTGCATTTTAATCGCTCCTCGCTAGTACACTTGAATCTTTCAAAGATTCAAATAAATGGAGCAATTCAGAAATGATAAGTTCTAACACCCATTTAGACTTACAGAAGCATTGCAGCCATCCATTAATAAAAATAAGAGCAAAACAAAGTTGCAGACACCTAGTGTCTGACATGAGTAGTGCACTTACTGCTTATGACTTTTATACACTGAAATACTACATTAACTTAAGATTGGCTCGAGCTGGCAGTTCTCCAGCGTAATAAAGGCAATGTGTACACAATGAGAAAGCGGAGACATCATGTGGTTACTAAATACTGCAGGTTTTTATTTCAATGATCTACACAAGGATGGTTAAGAGAAGACCACCCCTTAAATCCTACAGTCCAACCAGGTTTTTCTCAAAAAGGAAACCAAAAATAAAACAAAGTAGGTAAAAAACACGAGCATTTTAAAAGGAGAAAAAGATTGATACACAAATTTAAACCACTTCTGAAGACGAGAGTGTAAAACATCCGGCATGTTCAAAGCTATTACAACGATGACCACTGTCCCACGTCAGAACAGTGTGGAATGCAGCTTGACTCGAAGTGTTTAGCTGGTATCCATCTGTTTGAAAAACAAGAAAATTGAGATTACTATCAGCTTTTATAAACACAAAAAGGCACAGTTTAAAAGCATCTCTGAATGGGTTTACACACCCTGGCGTTATAGGCATCTAGCTGGGCGTCCAGCTCTTCAGCAGAGAGCTGCTGTTTGCTGCTTCCGCCGCCTCCTCGACCGCCTCGCCCCCGACCTCTGGCTCCTCCACCACCACCACCACCACCACCACGTCCCCCGCGACCTTTCTGAGCACCAAAGCTCCCAATTCTGTTTCTGTTCATGCCACCACCTCCACGATTTAGACTGTCAGGAAAAAGAACAGCGTTCAGTAACGACAAACACTACAAAAAACAAAAACAAGCAAACTAAACCCATTCATCCTTACCCCTGCATCGGAGTTCGCCTCTGTGCGTCGATCTGTGATGTAACGAGCTGAATGTTCATTGGGCGACCTGAAAGAGAGAGTTTACATGACTTGAGAATTGCTGCCAGACCAATTCAACAGGCTTCCCAATGACTTTCATAATTTGAAAATGCAGAGGAAAATCTTTTAAAGGACGTACACATACCATCAAGCGGAACACCGTTGTACTGCTTCATGGCTTTCAGGGCGTCTGCTTTCCTCTCAAAGTGAACATCTGCAGTGCCGAGGCTGCGTCCTGACCGATCGTAATGTACTGCTGCTTTCTTCAAAGTGCCAAATTCAGCGAAGAGTTCCTGCAGCACAAACCATACCTTAGCTACAGAATCCATCAAACACAAAGGTTAGTTCACCCAAAAAGAAAAGTCTGTCATTAATTACTCGCACTCATGTCGTTCCAAACCCGGAAGACCTTCGTTCATCTTCAGGACACAAACTAAGAAATTTTTAAATGAACTCCACGAGCTTTCTGACCCTGCGTAGACTGTAATGTTCCCAGGTCCAGAAACTTAGCAAGGACATCGATAAAACAGTCTGTGTGACATCAGTGGCTCAACTTCAGTTTTGTGAAGCTACGAGAATAACTTTGTTGAATTAATTTATTTTTGTTTTCCTTGCGCACCAATGCGCGCTTTCCCCAGAACGTAATCAGCGTCGTTTACGTTCAGCATGCACGCTTTTCTCGTGAATGTAAACAACGCCGATTACATTCCGGGGAAAGCACGTATGCGTCGTGGTACTCGACAAAATACGCTATCTTGGGGGAAAAGAATTGTTAAATAAAGTAGTTATTTTTGTTGCGCACCATAAGTATTCGAGTAGCTTCGTAAGATTGAAGTTGAGCCACTGATGTCTCATCGATGTCTTTACTGCGTTTCTGGGTCTTGAACGTGTGTGTGTGTGTTGCACTGCTGTCTACGCAGGTTCAGAAAGCTCTCGGATGTCATCAAATATCTTAATTTGTGTTCTGAAGATGAATGACAATCTTGCGGGTTTGGAACGACATGAGGGTGAGTAATTAATGACAATTTTCATTTTTGGGTGAACTAAACCTTTAAAGACTCTTCAACAAGTTAAAGTGACACCAACCTGAATGTCTGCATCGGAGACGCCGAAGTCGAGATTGGACACGAGGAGCTTTCCTCCGGTTTCCACGCCCGCTCCACCACCGCCGCCTCCGCCTCCACCGCCAGCGTTCGTACTGTAGCCGTTGTCAAACAGGTCATGCTGCCACTTGTCTGGGAGCTGCTTGGGCTGCAACAGATGAGAGAGAACGCACCTGCTGACTTCGGGTCCCCAGTCTGTCACTGACAGTCCACTCGGCTGGGTGTTGGGGCAAGCAGGGGGCTCCGCTTCAACAAGGCCAGGGGCACCCAGTGCGCTCACTGTGATTTCCAGCAATCCCTGCCCACCCCATCACTACAAACAAGTAAACCAATGCAGGACACAGCTGGCAGCACAAGTACAGAGTTGGTTCTGATTATGTTGTTTTAACTTTACTGGATGTGCAGTTCACTACACCGCAGTGAAGGCAAGCTTAACACTGGTGGTTGGTCATTTTATAAGTTTACATTGATTTTTTTTTTTTTTACAATTGTACTTCATCGGAACGGTACAAAACTTAGTGACTTTTGCGTCACTTGCTACACAGATGAAAATGTGGACATAAGCTAAACTGTCTTAAGTCACACATGATCTTGATAGGAAGTGTGACCTGCACAGGAAATTTGTAATACAGAAAAACCAACCCAGATTAACTAGTCTTTGATAAACTTCTAAAACACAAAAGCAACTATCAAATACACAACCCTGTTTTTTTTTTTTTTTTTAAATATAGACTCCAAATATTATATACACACACCAAATGGATGCTAATTTAGGAATTAATATTGTGTAGTACCATGAAACACTATCAAAACACAATAAATAGATACAAAACAGTGTACTTTTTTTTTTTTTTTAAAGGGTATCCTATTGGTTTTGACTGCCAAAAATTAAAAGTTAAAGAAACCAGAGGGTTAATTCAAAAGACTATACATGCATTACAGGTATAACGCCAAAAATAACCAGTTACAAGAGTAGGGTGAGCTCAATGTAGCCTATTGTTGTAAACACCACTATATTCCCTTAGAAACTGCCCACCCTCTTCGGTAGCACGCTAACTAGCTACCAGAAACCCAAGAGTCTCTTGCCGTTCACTCCAAATGAATCCCAGCAGGCCTCCATAAGGTGGATACAGATGTTCCACTGGTCTCCGGTGAGGAGCAGCACAGCAAAGTCCAAAATAAACGAGGCCATCATTAGTGTCCATGCTTGCCATCTGAAGCCGCTTTGGAGCGTCCATTTTGAGCCCACGCCATTTTGGCGTGCTTATATAAATACTGGCCTCGCTAAGCTCAAACTAAAAATAATTAGCAAGGGGATTCTCCATAATCGCTGGACAGAGATGGTCAACGTCCATTTATCCTGTGCGGCTCCAACACTATATCTACATTTCTGCTTTCAAGGATATTTTGAGACCATATGAAACCCCTCCCAAACAAAAGCCGAACTCCAGCGAGGAACGGAGGCCTTCTTAAAGCTGGGCTTCAGCGCGCACACAAAAAGAGGGCAGACTCTTCACAATCACAAGACGCAGACCGTGTGAGGATGTGCGCTGGACGTCGTCGAAAACAAAGAGAGCTCAGGCTGAATGAAAGGGATCAGCCGTCTCCAAAATGGCGTCGAGGGCCGCAGGATAGGTGATCCACAAGCCGCTCCAGACGCGCCGCTTCACGACGCGCGATGCTTGAAGCTCACACGGATGGCAAGACAAAGGGCTTAGGGAGAGAACACATTATGAACAATATATATCTAACGAGCTACACTCCCAGAGAAGCTCCAGGGGCCAGCTAGCCGCCATGTTTGCTGGCAGCCTAGAAAGATAAAAACAGGGCTTCACCCAGGCGTGTGGATGCGCCCGTGATTTTCTCCGCTTTCTCCTACCCTGCTGTACGGCGTAGGTCTGCTTCTTCCGCGGCTCAGGTTCTGGCGGTTCCTCATGGGGCCCGATCCCCCGCCGCGGCCTCCAAAGCCTCCGCCTGTGTTTCCGAGGCGCCCGCCGGCGCCAACACCGCGGCCTCCGCCTGCGCCTCCGCGGCCGCCGCGGCCTCCTCTCCCGCCGCCGCCGCCGCGCCCGCCGCCCCCGCGCTGCCGGTTTTGCTTGATGATGTCGTCTAAGGACATATCCATCTTGTCTGCCATCGTCAGGCCCTTGTTAACGCTAAACACTGCCGTTAACTAAAAAACAAACCCCGCTCGTGTGAAGCACTACACTGCCCCTGTACTACTGCTCACTCACAGAAGAGGAAACGACGAGCCTCCGCCGGCGACGCTTTTATAGCGGGACCGCTCGTGACGTACATCGGTGAGACGAGCACTTCCGGTTTAAATTCCTCAAAACTCCCCAAAAGTCCTTAAAAACATTAGCGGTTAATGCTATAATTTTATCTCTGGCTTTTGTTTTTCAACCTTTGCAAACTCACAAATGCAAATATACTAAGCCTTACTAAAACTATTTTGTTGTTGTTGTTAATGAATAACCATTATATGTAGGCCTATCTTTGAAAGGCGGACAGTAGTGAAGTAGCTATTTTTACTCGGCTGTAAAAGTACTTTTCAAGTTATGCTTGACAAGTTATGCTATGTTTTTCTTTAGAAAGCTTTTATTTCACAACATTCCAAAGCGTAATATTGTACTTTCTACTGCACTACGTTTCATATTAAATATCATTTAATACTTAATTGCATTAGAAATAATCTAGTACTTTCTTACTTTTATTCAAGTAAAAGTAATTCAAAGTTTTACTTGAGCACGAGGAAGTACTACATTTTATATGTCCTTAAGTATTAAAGGTAAAAAAAACAACTTTTAGTGAAGTAAAAGTTTTCCAAAGAAAAACACTGATAAAGTACAGATACTTTTTAAATGTAAAAATTGTAAATATATATAATTTTTGTTGTTGTTGTTGTTGAACCTATTTGTGACCCTGGACCACAAAACCAGTCATAAGGGTCAATCTTTTGAAAATGATGTATGGTTTGTTAGGATCGGACAATATTTAGCGGAGATACAACTATTTGAAAATCTGGAATCTGAGGGTGCAAAAAAAAATCAAAAAATTGAGAAAATCACCTTTAAAGTTGTCCAAATGAAGTCCTTAGCAATGCAAATTACTAATCAGAAATTAAGTTTTGATACATTTACAAAATATCTTCATGGAACATGATCTTTACTTAATATCCTAATGATTTTTGGCATAAAAGAAAAACGATAATTTTGACCCATACAATGTATTGTTGGCTATTGCTTCAAATATACCCCAGCGACTTAAGACTGGTTTTGTGGGTCACATTTTAATCTGTTTTGTAAGTGTTTTATTTGTATTTGTGAACTATGCTTTCAACATTTTTTTTTTATTAGCAAAAATAGACATACAACAATGTAAAATGGATATCTCTCTTCTTTGAATAGTTAAAACTTGAAATCATCCTTTCTATTTAGACCAAGGACAAATGCTAAAAGTGTGAATTATGTATATTTCACAGTATTCAGAATTTTAATTTAATTAAATTTAACTGTATTGTGTTTGACGCAATGAGACCCAGGCAGACGAGTAATGCCTATGACTATTATTAAATAAAAAAATGGTTAATACAATAAAATAAATGTAAATATGAAAATTATAATAGAAAATAGGTTTAAACAAAATTAAGATCTCTTATTCAGTAATTTATACTAGAGTGCAGAGTATTCCAAATTATTATATCTAAGGGATGAAGTAGTGAATATCAGAGGAAAAGCCCAAAAGTAGTAAGATATAAGCAGAATACAAGGAGATGGGAAAAGCATAAGAAAGAGTAAGGAATCATAGGCACAAGGAATATAAATGCAGGGAACTTACATCCTCCCAAACTGGTGTTGAGCAAATAAGAAAAGGTCAAATAGACATATCCATGTTGTTATTAGGACTATATATAGGTCAGGTTGGGCTCGGTGATCATAACCAGTCAAATGTTGCAGTTAAAAATAGACAAATACTGCAAAATGAGCACTTTTAAGTATCATATCTCACATATTACAAAAACACATTTTCTGGAAAAAAACATCTGGTTCTGTTAATGACTGATTCTGAGAAACAATACTCAAAACACCAAGACGACGTATCTTTCAAACATATATGAAATGTGCACAACATACATATTTTTTGAAGAATACTACAAATATTACATACAAACATAAATCAAACAAAATAAAAGATAAACATAAATGAGTAACGAGTCATAGGAGCAAATACTTGAATATGAATATATGATGAGGATTAATATCAGAAGCATTAAATAATAAATCACAAATGAACATATGAAAATCAAGGAAACAACACTAATGATTTGGATACACCAGTGTTTAATTATATGATTACGACTGATTAATAGCCAGCATTCATTTTAAAATCCCTTTAACGCTTTTGACAGTTGATTTATCCTCATCAAGATTCAAATCTGAATCAACTCATTTTATATAATAATATCAGCAAATGAACTAATAGAATTACTGGCAATAAATAGGTACTTACCATAAATACACAGTATTTGTGAAAAATATAGACATACATTAGGAGCTTGCAATACGTCTAATAAGGGCTTTTGAGAAAGATTTATGATTATCATATCGTCTCACAAAGACTAGAGTGGTGAGAATGGGATCAAGATATGATCACTTACCTGAACTCTTCTCTAAAATGTAACAATGTTCAGCTTTTCTCACTTTCACAGTTCTCAGTTATAATCAAAATATAATCCAATTACCACACATTATGGGTTACCAAAATCTAGATTCTGTCTTGAATCAGTATAAATGCAGATTTTGTTGTGTAAGAAACGATGGTCTTCTCAAATTTGTCAATAAAGCTCAAAAAGCAGAGTTCCAAATAATCAATAATCATTGACCACAGCAACAAAGCCGAGATGACAGCCGCAGCATCTAATTCTCTGTCTTTCTTACTGTAATTGGTAGCTCTGGTTTTTATTGGCTATGCCTATCTGGTTTGCCACAATTTGTTATCAGCCCACCTGGCCACTTATTTAATGGTGGAATTTGGCCAGATCACCCTCTTTTATTCCGCTGCCAATAAGGTGGTCACATGACTCATACATCAAACTTGTTTACCTGTCATACTCTGGAAATTACCCAAAGTTCATAAAGTTATGTAAGTTCACTGATACAATCCAATGGAAACCACCAGTACTGCCCAATGGATAGACTTACATTCTACATTAGGACATCCAGTATTGGAATAACTCAGCATATTAATCACTATATTGATTACTTTCATGACCATGCATCATATTTTTGAGTAAAATAATACCATATTGAGTAAATTGCATAATATAAAGTAAAATAACACAATAATTGTAGATACTAAATTGGAATTAAAACATTGTTTCATTTTAGACTTTCCCAGTCCCGTATCATTTCATTCATCCCAAAATGTTCATCCGTTTAAAAAAAAATCTAAGTAGTCAAGTCAGAAAGATGATTTGTTACTGCTATTGCTATTCTATAGAGTGTTTGCTTAGACATACATTTGGATAGGGCTGTTGATTTCAAGATGTGTCATGAGGATTTCCGAAGCATTTCCAGAAAAGAAGCCTTTTAACTTAAAACGCATTTATCCGCTAAACATTCATTTTAGGAGTACACATACAAAAAAGCACACAGATGACCTCAAAGTCAAGAGACAAACTCCATGATAAATACAATGCAGAGAAGCTGAGATAACATAAAAGTAATCTTTATTTTAATTTTATTTTAAAGGCTGGGAACGAAAGATGTGGAAAAAGTCTACTTAAAGTTTTTGACGGTATCAATTCATAATTAAAAATGGAGGTACGTTTACTAAAAATATTTGCCGAGCCAAACTTACCTGTCCTATCAGACAAAACTGGCTAAATTCTTCTATGAATCAATCAATCTATGAAACTAACTGAACAGTCAGTCGCTCTCCATCAGGTGATCAACATGTTTTGAAAAAGGAGTAAATTCCAGGACTGCGTCCCATTTTGAGAAAGTTTGTGTAGAGTCTGTCCAACAGTTTAAGCATCACTGTTCTTTGCCTTTCTCATCTCCACATCAAAAAAAAAAAAAAATGCACATGGAGAAGAATTGAAACCCAAACCCAAGGAGTAAGAAAAAAAAAATCCTGAAACAGGTCTTTGTTATTTTCAACAAAAAAAAAAAAAAAAAGAGATCAGAGAGCCCGGATGAACATGAAAAACAGGGAATGGCCACTCAAACGGCTCTTGAAAATGTAACGCATAAATAGATGTCAGCCTGTAAGTCCAGACCACAGGTCCAAGAGGCAGAGAAGAGAGAAGCTTTCTGGACTAAGGTGGCCAAATCTTCCAGCTTGTGGATCTTTGTTGGCCGACAGAAGACTGATAAGAGTAAAAAGGTCCCAAATGTAAAAGGGAGGACAAAAACTGCTAGATCAGAAAGAGAAGGAACGATTTAAGACTTCTTGGAGTCTTGTGTGTTCCGCTTCTTAAGGTCACTCAGGTCCACTGGTATAAAAGCTGAAAGATAGAAGGGACAAAAAACGAAGCAAACCCATTTAAAAAAACACATGGCATGAACTTTGTCCACATAAACTGGTACAATGAAAGTTAACTTTTATATAAAAGTAAACATACAATGTAGGTTGGGATTTGGGTTTTTCTCCACATACTCCTGTGGTCCACGATCATTACGTTCACTATTTTGTGGGGATTTAATGTCTCTCAAAACACAAAGCCAAGCTGGAAAAACAAAAACAAACAAAAAAGAAAAAGCATTACAACAACACTAAAGTCTTGAAATCCAGAGTCTTAGTCACAAGGCATTAAGTACACTTTTTGACCAATACATTTTCACGATATTGTTGAACATGATTATGGAATAAGGATTTTTAAAAATGACTGTATCCATAAAGCATAATTTCTAGCCAATGAAATATTTAAAAGCAGAGCATAACTATAACACATACGACATTTCCACGCTTTTTACAGATTTGATCGATTTCAGTGATGTTCTCATGCGTGGAAACCACACTTTTCCAAAGTGAAAATGGCGCTCAGCTTAAAAGGTGCATCTCATGTCTTACTGTCATGGATGAAGCGCACATTTTCTTCATGTGCTGGTGTGAAAAGCTCTCCTGTATTCGTTGGTGATCGAGGGCTGGAAGTCCTCTTGTACGTGTGCATTCTAGGAGTAGAGGAGCTGGAAAAGACACAGAAAATACTGAATAGAATATTTCATCATGACAACATGCATTAAAAAAATAAAAAAATAAATAAAAATACTGAGAAACTGTACTTAGGTGCTAAAAAGAATGTAAGCAGAAAGTCCATTTTTGCTACAATTCCAAGAATCTAGCCACTTGTGGATTCAACCATCATTCTCTCAGCCATTTTATCAGAAACACCCTTGCAGCAGTAATTATAAGCATTATTTAAATGTTTTTGAAATAAAAAAAAACATGTGCTCAATAAATTGCATTTAGAAAAATACAGTAAAACATCGATATTGTGAAACATTATTACATTTTAAAAGAACTAGGCCTATGTTAACATGTTAAAAATATACTTCCAGCATCAATACTCCAGTGTCACATGATCCCTCAGAAATTCAGTTTTACCATCAAATGAATTACATATAGGCTATTTTACAATATATTCAAATGGAAAACAGTTATTTTAAACGGTAATAATATTATTTCACAATATTGGTGTTTTTTATTCTGTGATTTTGATCAAATAAATGCAGCATTGGTAAGCAGATATGGTTTCTTTGGAAAACATTAAAACAAACTTTTGACCCATAGTAAATTTAAATAAAAAAATAGTTAGATAGATAGATAGATAGATATACAATTTTACTAACTGTAGAAACACATCACAATCTGTAAGAAGGACCCATTGTTTATAACTCAAGTCTTTTGTTTTTAACAATGGTTCTGTCTTAAGATTAAAAGACATTCTCTGATGAAGATGTCACAAAGACTAATGACTTTACCTTGTCATTCTGTTATAGTCTCTTGCCTCACAATCTCAGTATGAGGCTCAACAGGAATGTTTGCCTGTTCTTCAGTGTTTTCTAAGGGGAAAGATTCAAGTAATTCAGACAAAAGACACCAAATGTCATAAAACTGCATTTGAATAAAAGATCCAGACAGCAAAACTGAAAACGAAATCATTGGTACACAGTTTATTAGCTGAAATGACCGAATCGATCTGAGATCAGTGCAGAAGCACCATCAATGAATTGAACATATTTACAGTACTATGTTCATCTGTGCATAAGGCTGGCCAGAGACAATAGATGCGCTACACAGACACATGCTACTATAACCACAAGCGAGAGGACAGGATTTAATTTGAGGAAGGTAATTCAGTGACTCGGTGTTTGTTATTGTTTATGAGCTCCTAGCAGCTAGTCTGTTAGCACTGTGTTCATAGTGAGAAACTGATGCTGGCTTCACAAGCAAGCTGAGCGTAAACACAGCAAATGCATCACGAAACATTCAGACTAACGCGCACACACAGTGGAAAACACGTAAATTAGCCGTTTCAAACCTGTCTGTTTGTTTCTCTTTCTTCTGCTATTTCTGTATTCAGGCCTGGATCGGCCGAAACGTTGCTAATGCCAACCAATTATTTCCGGTTCAGCCGAAGAAGCCGAGAGAGGGGCGCATGCGCGGACAGAGGTAATGCATATTTAAATTTAGCCGACGTGCTGTTAAATTAGTTTTTAATGAAGACTGTTTGCAAATATGAATTGCAATTTTTCATTTTTGAAGTCAGCTTGATCCACACTATGAATTTAGTCTCCTGTTATCTTATTACAGTTATTAGATATAGTCATAATTTATCTTACCACTTAAAAGTGCGGCAAAGCTGTTTATTTAGAGGTTTTGCTCACTTACTATTCAACCACACCAATCAACCAACCACATGATATCAAAAGCAATTGACAGCATTTCTGATTGGCTGTAAAACACAGGACTGTCTCATGTGATTAAGGAAAAATATTAGTTGGAAAAATAAATGTGACGCTGGACCACAAAACATCTCGGTTACGTATGTAACCACGGTTCCCTGAATAGGGAAGGAGATGCTGCGGTGACGTCACCGTATGGGAACACCCTTTGGTGTGAGGAATGTCTGAAGCCCTGTACCATTCCGCCAATCCTATTGGCCAAATATCGCTTGGCACCGCCTTACGCATGCGTAAGCATAGTATACCTGCGTGCCGCGCACTACTTCGCTCAGATTTCATGGACTAAGGAAACGCTATCAAAGGTACGGAACGGCCTGAACCGCAGCATCTCGTGCCCTATTCAGGGAACTGTGGTTACATACGTAACCGAAATGTTCCCTCTCATAGGTCACTTCAATGCTGCGGTGACTTCACCATATAGGAGCGCTATACCATCACGCCTGACGTACCTGAGATAGCTGGGATCCGAGGAAAGCATCTGCTCAAGCGGAAAGAACCCGGGAGCCAGGGGCCGTCCTCACATCCAGGATGTAGAATTTAACAAAAGTGCTCGGTGAGGACCATCCTGCCGCAGCACATATATCATCCATAGAAGATCCACTAAGGAAGGCTTGCGATCAACATAGATCTTCAGCGCACTCACAGGACGAAGGTTTAGATTTTCTGACCCCGCCTCTGTGGGGGAGAAAGCTTCCAAGACCACCTGCTGGAAGCGAAAAGGATTAGAAGCGACTTTAGGAACATAATCAGGCCTTGGTCACAGCAAAACCCACAGCGCCAATCCTGGTGCGAAGTCCATGCACGAAGGTGAGATTGAAAGAGCTTATAAATCCCCAACTCTCTTGAGGGAGGATAAAGCTAACATTAGGACTGTTTTTAAAGTCAGGATTTTTTCAGTCACAGTTTCCAAAGGCTCAAACGGATGTCCTGATAGCCCTTGTAATACAATGGACAGATCCCATGATGGAACTCGCGCAGGGCGGCAAGGCCACAGCCATCGTGAACCCTGCATAAATCGAGAGACCAGGGAATGACGGCCCACTGAAACGCCGTCTATGTACACGTGGTTAACGGATATGGCTGCCACGTATACTTTAAGAGTGACTGGCGTTACTCCCTCTGAAAAACAGCTTTGAAGAAACTCCAGTACTGAAGCAACGGGGCAGTAAGCTGGATCCATATCACGACGTCTACACCAGGTAATAAACAGTTTCCATTTGAAGGCATATAAACTTCTTGTAGAAACCGCTCTAGAATTAATTATAGTCTTGGTAGCCTCCGCTGAAAGACCGGGACATATTAACTCACGCTCCAGTCGCTCCACTCTGTCCGACCGTATTCTGGATAGCACCGCTGTAATTAGCCGAATCGGAGGAAAGGCATACAAACTGGTTCTTGGCCATTCGTGGGCTAGAGCGTCCAGTCCCAGGGGTGATGGGGGGGATAGGGAGAACCATAGCGGGCAATGCATAGTCGTGCTCGACGCGAAAAAGTCCACTTCCGCTTCTCCAAACACTCGCCATATGTAGCTCACCGTTTGGGGGTGCAGCCTCCATTCCCCTTCCTCCAGGTCTCGAGAGCATATCTGCGAACCGCTCGGATCGACAGAAACCTGTTCTGAGTCCACAGAAAGACATTCCTCACCAGCCTGCATAGGGGGCGAGAGCGTAATCCTCCTTGGTGATTCAAATACGACACAACCGTTGTGTTGTCCATCCTGACCAACACATGACGGCCGTTCAGTAGTCTTGAAAAATGTTGGAGAGCTAGAAAGACCGCTAGCAGCTCCAATCTGTTTATGTGCCACCCTTGCTGTGCCTCCATCCATGTTCCGTGGGCTGGGCGTCCTTGACAAACAGCCCCCCAACCTGTCAATGACGCGTCCGTCATGACAGTCTTGCGGCAAAAACATGTCCCCAATCGAACTCCTCTTCGGAGAAATTTGGACGACGTCCAGGTCTTTAACATCAGAACACACCTCCGTGTCACCGAAATCGTTCGATGTGGATGACAATAGGGAGAAATCCTTTTTGTCCACCATTGAAATGGGCGCATGTGAAGTAAGCCTAGACGGATTACAGGGGACGCTGCCGCCATTAGACCCAAAAGTCTGAGGCACAAACTCATCGTCACTGTATGGCCTGCTTTGAAGTGGCGAAGGCATGACGTGAATGACTGAACGCGCGGGGGAGACAATCGTGCCCTCATCGCGCGAGAATCCAGATCTATCCCTAAAAAGGTTATCCGTTGGCAAGGGATCAAAGCACTCTTTTGGAGATTCGTGCGTAAGCCCAGGCTGCTTAGATGATTTAGCACGAGATCTCGGTGAGAGCGTGCTTGAGTCTGTGATTGCGCTTATAACAATTGTCCAGGTAATTTAGCACACGAATGCCCTGGAGCAGCAACGGGGCCAGAACTGCATCCATGCATTTCGTGAAGCCTGGGCTAATCCGAAAGGAAGAACACGGTATTGATACGCTTTGCCCTCTTAAGCGAATCTGAGGAACTTCCTGTGTCTCTTGATGATCTGAATATGAATGTATGCATCCTTCAGATCGATCCTGACAAACCAGTCGTTTGGTTGAATCTGAGACAGAATAGTTTTTACCGTCAACGTCTTGAATTTGCTCGTTTTGAGTGCAAGATTCAAACGGTGTAAATCAAATATTGGTCGTAAGCCACCATCTTTTTTGGGCACAACAAAATATCGGATGTAAAAACCTGACTCCGTCTGAGAGGGGTGTACTGCTTCTATAGCCCCTTTCCTCAGCAGAGATGACACCTCTTGTCGCAGCACTGCGGTTTCTTTTGAACTCATGATCGTGGGAAGAATCCCGCGGAAAGGAGGCAGGCCTTTTCGAAACTGAATGGTGTATCCGTAACGAATTGTGCGTAATACCTATTGCAGAATGTCGGGCAAGCGTTCCCACGTGGCTCGAAAATCCTTTAATGGCCTCAAGACCTCCATCTGCGGCTGTGATGTCTCAACATGCGTTAGAATTTCCGAGCACGGAAAGCTTGCGGCGTCCGTAAGAACAGGAAATGCATGTGTCAAGGTCGCTATGTTTCGTTGTATAGGATCCTGAAGTGTGTTTACGGCAGGATTCATTCCAACAGGATGCATATCGGGCCCTGCTGCTAGCAACGAAGTGGCAGCTTTGTGGGCCGTCATAAACGGGCCGTCCTTGCCAGACCCTTGGGCCATCCTCGAACCCTGAAGGCTGAAGCGCCTAGATTGTCAGAGGGGGCGCTCGGAGTGGTGGTTCGCTCCAATGCTGCTCGCTGTAGGACAGGGGGCTGCATCTCTCCTGTCTGCAAGGAGGGAGACATCCTCATGTGTCGGCCAGTAAGTCCTCCGACTCCGAGGCCGCGGTGGACAAAACATCGTCGTCATACAGTCCGCAGCCGAAGGAGATTGCACTGCAGGCCTCTGGGAGGGCCGTAGATCCTTGTCGGCGAAAACAACGGGCTCCACAAAGTTTCTGTTGACCTCTTGCACTCGAATGGGGGAGAGCGAGCGAAATGGAGAAAACTCCAGCACAGCACTGTTCTCACGGTCCGGGTCGCACACGTCGCCCCAAGCCATCGCCTCGTGCGGCGCCTCGGCAACCGCAGAAGCGACATGGCGGGGGTTGGTCGCGGGGGCGACCTTGGAGAAAACTTCTTCCCTCGAGCGCAGAACTTTCAATTGCAGGCTGTCACAGTGGGGACATGTCAACAGGCCGCTAAGACATGTCAACAGGCACACAACGCACCTATCATGAGTGTCCCCTGCCGTGATAAACCTGCTACACGGCTCCTCTTTGCGTCCACGGTTAAACACTGCTCGAGAAAAAAAATTTGATATATTTATGGGAGGAAGTTTACAAAACATCTTAATGGAACATGATCTTTACTTAATATCCTAATGATTTTTGGCATGAAAGAAAAATCGATAATTTTGACCCGTACTATGTATTGTTGGCTATTGCTACAAATATACCCGTGCTACTTATGACTGGTTTTGTGCTCCAGGGTCACATATTGTGACATACACTAGTTATGGGGATGCCGCATTTATATCAGGATGTATTGGTAAAATGAGTATTGATAAATAGCTGACTTTTATTACCGTGTCTTATTTTATTGGTGCATAACCCAAACGAAATATCATTCTTCCTAGCTGAAAAACAACATGATTTGATTATTGTTATTGAACTTTAATACATATTTTCACTGTTTTGTTTTCTGAATATACTTGGCAATATTGAATGTTGCTGAAATGAAGATTCCCCTGACTGAAAATCATAACCTTATAAGGTCTTTTGAGGCACACATATATCAAATATTTTATTGAGAGAAAAATATAAATCAGTAAATCACGTCATCTATACATTCCAGTTAGGCAGCATTAAGTTTTTATAATCTTCAAAGGGTTTGATGCAAATCACAACTTAACATTTATATAAAAGCAGCATTTTATTTAAGAAAACATTGTAAAAAATAAGATAAAGATAAGACTTTGACAAGAGACATTCAAAATGTCAGTAGTGCCCTCACTTTTAACAGTAATGCACAAAACCTCAGTATTTCTTCATAAGCGAGTCTGACGGCAGGTTGTGGTTCTGTGCTCTCCTGCTGCCCAGCAGACAGACGGCACCACGCTTCATTCTGGGGTGTGCAGTTCTCAGCAAGCATCTCTTTGCATAAACAGGATTGTATCCCTTGTCACATAAAAGATCACTTTTCTGAATTGTGAAAATGATAACAATCAAGAGCATGTCACAGGGACCCCTGGTACAAAGTATGGTTAACACAGCAGTGAAAAAGAACAATTGCAGATGGCGTACAGAGAAGATCTGTCTGTAAACATTGAGAGATGCTGGTTTGTGCAAATGTATGATGATTATAAAAGCGACAGTTTCACATAAACGTTCCTGGTCTTGTTGTGTACGCCATTGTCTTCGTTTTTAAAATCAAAGTTTAATAACTTGCTCCCCCTCTGACACAACTTTTCTTTTTGTCTGACATTAGAAAACCTTCCCTCAAACCATCTAACTGCTATATACACCCACTTTTCATAATACAATCTATTCCCAATGGATAAAAGTCCCACCCTTTATTTTTCCTCGTTCAGTACTGTGTTTCACTCAGAAATACTTAAATGACTTCAAAAGCAAACAGATATGCAGGGTTTGGTGTCCCTCTGTACTGTATAATAATGTTGTGTCTAGCTAAAATCCCCCCCCCAAAAAAGAAAAAAAAGATAAAGAATATTCAGGAGAACCACACAAAATGCGAAGCTCAGGAGAGTGATCTGAGTGTTTTTTGAAAGCTAGCTTTTTTCAAGTTCTTCCGAGGGTCAGCGCTCAAACACAGCCCGTCTCGAAGAGCTTGAGCAGTTCTTTGCAGTCTGGGTCGATGAGGTCTGCTGGTTTCTCTCCATTTTCATTCTCGGCCTCCACACTGGCACCCAGAGAGAGAAGGTACCTAAAGGAGGAATTATATTTTACTGTCACTCACAGTTTTGAACAGAGACATTATAGTGCACTATCCAAACTTAAATTTGTATAATTCATGAATGAAAACATTTTGTAACATGATTTTGATGTACCATTTCCATGGTAATGCAATGTCTGATTTTAAAATGGGTTTCAAAGGATGAATTTTGAGATTTTAAGTTTTCAGCTGATATATAATTTCTTATGATTTCTAATACGTGATAGAGAAAAAGGCAACTAAGAAGACTTTCTGTGACAAAGGTCAGAACTCCTTTAATGATGTAGATTTTTCAGGTCCACTCTTGTCATAAATTAATCTATTACTTTTCCTACATAATTTTTTAACAATAAAAGTGGTAAAATACCTATTTAGGAGTCTTAGACCTTTCCAACGATATATAGTTTGTCATGATTAGATTAGGATTTAATTGTAAAATAGTGAAGTAAACGTAGGCGTCCCACAGAGGGGACGGTGACAGTTAAGAGGTTTTAAAGTGATCGTTCACCCCAAAATGAAAATTCTGTCATTAATTACTCACCCTCATGTCGTTCCAAACCTGTAAGACCTTCGTTCATCTTCGGAACACAAATTAAGATATTTTTGATTAAATCCGAGACACTGCAAATGGATTATTTTAACGATGTCCTTGCTACGTTTCTGGACCTTGATTGTGGTAGTACCCTTGCTGTCTACGGAGGATCAGAGAGCTCTCAGATTTCATCAAAAATATCTTAATTTGTGTTCTGAAGATGAACGAAAGTTTTACGGGTTTGGAATGAAATGAAGGGGCGTAATTAATGACAGAATTTTCATTTTTGGGTGAACTATCCCTTTAAGTGTGAAACAGTGTCTCTTTTTAAGTACACTTAAGTGGTCTTTTATTTCATAATTCTATCCTGTGTCCCAATGTGCATACTATCCACCCTATCTACCCTAAATAGTATTGAAAATGACTAATATCACATAGAATTAAGTATGGATATTATGCACATTGGGACACAGGCATAGTATCTGCAAATTCTTTTTTTTTACTTTTTTTTTAATTTTTATAAATATGCTGTTAAGATTTAAAATACATTACAAGTTAAGCACGCTTTCTTCACAAGGGGGATAAAATGAATGCTAAACTATAAGAATTAATGGCTTTGTTCACCAATACTGTTAGCTTAGCATCATTCTATACTCTATTGAAATCAATTCAGAGTCAGGTCTCTCAGAAGTGTCTTATAATGAGTACTATTTGAATGATTGCACATTGGTCACTCGTGAGGTTTTATTTCAGTTGATGTTACCTTAAAAGAAAACTGCCTATTTAGACAGTAGTTAATAATATTATTTGGAAATCCATTATGGTTTTCATGTAAATTAAATGCATTAATTTTGCAAGGTTTTAATTTAATGCAATACTAATTTGTTTTCAGATTTTTTTTTGTTGATATTGCTTATAGAACTGTGCATGTATGAATTTGTTCTCACCGTGCAATCTCAGGATAACCGTCGCTGCACGCCATATGCAGTGGAGTCCAGCCATTTTCGTCCCTCTGGTGAACGTCAGCTCCGTACTTTATCAGAAGCTTCACACACTCCAGGTTTCCTGAGAGCACGGCTTCATGGAGTGCTGCCATTCCTGAGAAAAAGCCAGCTTTTGTTAGGGTGGGCTGTTCAGTTTCTGTTTCCAAATAACAGTGAGATTAAACCTTTTCAGAAAATACGTCAGTCTCAAACAGAAGCCATAAGCTTTAACTGTTTATAGCTAAAAAGACAAATCAAAAACCATTTATCAATTTCCAAAGTTTAGAGTGTAATTTCTGTGCCATACCAAACATAATCCCAAAATAATCCTCCAAATTGTCTATAATTTGGCAAACGCCGCTATCCATTTATGTTCCCGTTCATCTTAATGCCAGTTGCTCAGCTGGCGCATGCAGCCGTAGAAATCTGTTATTTGATTTATTTGTTATTTGATATATTTAATTTCTGGAAAACTTTTTAACCAATCACCTGAACCATCATGCGATTGATCACTCTATATTAGAACTCCTTGATGCCAACATATAAAAATATAAGGCAAAAAAAAAATATATATTTAGGGGTACAACCTCTTGTCACTAGGGCAGTACCCTCAAAGGGACATCTTTGTTCCTTATTTACCCCTAAAATTTTTAGTAGTACCTTATAGGTGCACACTACTACTCTAATATGAACTTTTACTGCCCTAGTGACAAACTGTTATTCCCCTTAAGGTAAAATCTTTGCACATTTTTATCGAATTTTTGTGAAAACCAATTTTTGTAAGAATACTCGACTACTTTTGAAAAGATATCCAAGGAGTAACATGCTTTTTGTATTTACAGCATCTGCTAAAAGAGGTGTGTTAAAGTCCTGGAAAGTTCGTATTTGTGAAATTTCGTAATTAGTATGTCATGTACGTACGAATAACTTTAGTTGGAGCAAAATGGTTATGTAGAGGCTAATGGTGTGTTAAAGACCTCCTGGAAAGTTTGCATTTATGAAATGTCGTAATTACGATGTCAAGTGCGTACGAATAACTTTGGTTGGAGCAAAATGGTGATGTACATTTTGTGCATAAAATTTTTTTAACATTACATCTACAAAATCATAAATTCAAAATGCGCATTGTGATCGTTATATATTATAATATATATAATATATTTTATATTCATAATTAACAATCGTAATTGTACAATACTATGGTATTTTGTACATGCGACTTAGTTTTTAAAAATACTTAGTAAAAAAAATACTAATTTGAATAAATTTACCATCAATACAGATAGTGCATCGATTGGCATTCTTGAGTTTCCAGCTCGTAATCTCATAAATTTGTCGTGACGTTCATGTGCAATTAACTCATAAATACGATCTTTCCAACATGACTTAGATGTGTCTTAACTGCAGAAGCTTAACCCCCCACTGGCCCTGCCTCAACTTCCTACGACTGGTTAAACCAGAAGTTGACATGTCACTATGTTTGATCTATGTTTTAAACACACCATAAAACCAAAGAGTTTACACTCTACAGGAAGTTGACCTACGAATGGTTTACTTAATTTCAACACACTGAAACATGTTAGGATTGGTGATTATAGATTAAACAAGTGAATGAATCTGTTTGCACTGGATGTATGCAAGGTGAGGTTCACTCACCAGAATGAAAGATGGTGTCCAGACGCACTTTCCTCGCCCTCATAAACCGACCGATCTGTTCCAGCTCGCTGTGCCGGACCAAATCCTGGAATACGACATCGTTTGTGAAGCGCACGGCCCGGGCGGGTTTGAGGGCTACGGTAGGAGTAAGCTGTACGCTTGTCCGGGCTGAGCTGCTCTGCCGGGACGCCTTGCTATAAATGGGGGTGTAAGTGGAGGTGGGCTTGTAGGCAGGCGTGTAAGCCGGTGGAGTGTGGTATGATGGCGTGTGGAGTGTAGTAGGGCTGTACTTTGTGGAACTGTAGTATCCGGGCGAGTACGAACTGCTGGAGTAGTGTGACGGTGTGTAATGAGTGGAGGTGTAGTGTGTGCTGGAGCGTGTGTACTGTGACACCGGGTACTGGTAGCTGTACTTCATTCCCGCAGACGCCACGGCTTTGCCTCCCCCCTCGGCTCTAGGCTCAAGAGGAGGACAAAAGACACTCTGAAACTCAAGTCAAGCTCCACGCAAGAGTAAAATCCTGTTTTGGGGGGGGATCTTGAACCTTGACTTTGGGTTCACACTCTCTTCAGTTTTTACAATCCGCTTCAAGTTTGAAATAATGTCACTTTTCCAGAGGAATCTGTTCCTTATTGGGGGAGATTTGTTTTCTCGTCAAGTTTGGTTAGATTATCTGTCCCATCACCACTTGTTTCATCAACTTGGATTGCACGGTCTGTACACTCTGCTCTTCTGATAGTGAAGGTTAAAGCAGGGTCCTATATACCCTTTGTAGGGTTATTTTGGGGATGTCATTCCTTGTATCGAGTGACTGTGATGTAACTCCTCCCACCGTACTTTCACATGCACTCAAGTTTTGACTCCGCCCCTTCATAAACTTCTATGACAGCACCAGTGAATGTTCTCTGAGCAGCGTGCAGGGTCTCTTTCGAAAAACTTGGACAATGTGTGTTTGGCACATAAATGAGCTCATCCTCAATGGCGTGATTGAGCATATGGGCAACAGCTGAAGGGAATGAGCGTTTTACGAGAGGAGCTTCAACTCTAAGACCTAAAAGAGACATGTGATCTTTCTATAACATTTCAATGTACTATAAATCATGTTGATCGTAGGTTTTAGATAGACACACAGCTCAGAGAACACTGTGCACTGATTCTTGAACACTGTGACAAAACAAGCTACAGGGCTGAAAACATGAAAACTTTTTTGAGAATACAAGACAGCATGCAAATGATTGCCTAATGCTTTATTTGAAGTATGATCAACATGAATGAATGAATGAATGAAAAATATAAAAAACAAATGAAAAGATATTTAGAATTATATGACTCCAAATGCAGCCCAAGATTACGCTATTGACAAAGTAATCATATTTTGCTTATAACACATTTAAAAAAATAAATATTTTGTTCAAATGATTCTCAGTTTAAGCTCACCCATGTATATCAGGCTGAAACTGGTTTGTTATCATTACTTGATATTTTCCACACACAGGAAAAACACAAAGCATGATATGATGTTCCAGAAAGCACACGCAAACATCACTTTATTGAGACATAAAGCTCAAACAAGCATCTAAATACGGGCTGTGTGCTGTGCCAGTGCATTGATGCTGTCTAGTGCTGGGTCACACGGCTGTAAATTAGGCCTGCTAAATTTACCATCGCCCTCAGTATTGAACCAAGTAGGTCATATGGTGCAGGCGCACAAAAAATAGTTCTTTACGATTTCAGACAGATCATTGATTCTATTTCTGTATGTCACGATGGGACATAGAAAGCCCAGACAAGCTGCTTTAGCCATCCTATATGAGGAATTCATTATGTAATAATGTGGTTAAATTAATTTTAAATGAAATGTATTTTTAGTATTAATAAAATGAATACATCAATAATATAGTAAATAAATTATGTATCACTTTAAGTTGTTGTAGTTACATGTTATATGTACTTAACAGTAAGTTATGCATTATTACAAGTGACCATCCCTATCCATAACCCAATAGTACATACAGTACAGTAGTTAATTAATTTGATATAATAATTAACTAAGATTTAATGTTTATAATATAAACATTATTTTCCATTTGCTTATTGGAATAGTTCACCCCAAAATTGATATTTTGTTATTATTAACTGACTTTCATGTTGCCGTATGACTTTATTTCTTCTGTGAAACACAAAAGGAGAAGTTTTGAAGAATATTCACACACGCTTTTTTTCAAAGTGTGAAAGTGTACATTGTGTACACTGCCTGTGAAGTTTCAAAAACAAAAAAACAACATAAAATACCATAAAAATATGCTACTAATATGTGCTGTGTTGTGTTATATTCTATGTAGTCATACAATATCTTAATGAGGAACAGACCTCTGTTGTTTTAGTACTGTTGAGATACTATGATATATACTTTTAAAATATTTTGAATTAGTTTTCAGTTTTTGTGTCTGTTTTCATTTTACTTATTTGTCATTTTTTTAAATAGCGTATGTCTATATAGCTTTATTCATTTTTATTTATTTATTTTTTCATTTTATTTTTACTTTTTGTCCAGCTAGCATTTATATTATTTTAATTAAGGAATATGTTTGTTTGTTTGTTTATTTATTTATTTATTTTTTATGGGTTTGGTTTTAATTAAGTACGAACCCTTAACAGACTGAAATTTAAGTTGCTATTCACTGCTAAAGTAGCTCTTTAATCTCATCTACATATTCAGTCTCTTGATTGGTTTCAACTTATGTGAGAACCAATGGAGATCGGCATCCACTTGGCACGTCTTTGTACAACAAGTTTGTTTATGGAGAAGTGCAAACTTCGAAGAAGTCGTTGAAGAAGTCGAAGAAGACATTAGGTGCATTTCAATTACAGATTTGCGCAAAACATTTGTGATATTTTATAAATGTCGATAAAAAGCTATCGTGAAATGATGCTGTTTCCATTAGCCGATGTTATGCGACAAAAAACGCAATTTTTTACTCTTGCGATTAGTAATGGCGACGGATGTTGGTAGGTTTATGTATATCGCAGCCTCCACACTGGCTATTATTTTTAATCAAAGGAGACGTATGCGTATATCTTTAGCAAAGCAGCGCGTAGAGCCACTTCTGGGATGATTATTTGCCGTAGCGCAGCTGGTAGAGCGCTGCAGATGTGTGCAGTGTAAATTAGGGGTTATCCATCCAAGTATTAATGGCAAGGAAAGCCACTCATACTTGAGAGCGGCTACGTATGAGGTGTTTCTTGGAGGTTATAGTACATTAAAGAATGATCATGTGATTTTTTTCGTACAACAGGTGACCTGTAAATGCGGGGAAAAAAGCCCTGTTTTTTTTTTGCGATATATTCCTTTTTCGAATTGCCTGAAAAACCACCTCATGCGAGCATAAAAACTTTTTTGCGATATATGGTAGTTTTGCAAAATTGATGTGTTTCATTTAGATGTGTTTCAATTTGTGCAATTTGAAGAGTAATAGAAACGCAGCTATTGATACAGCATAGGGCATGATTTTTAACAAAAAGCTATTCTATGGCTTCATGTTGTTCGTGATGTTTTTTTCTGAAACCCCAGAACAGTGTATACTTCCATTGAGCAGCTCAGACATTCTGCCTAACACCTTCTTTTAATAAATCCCTCACATCCAGTCATATACTGCCATTTCACAGAGATGATATTTTTTCCCTATTTAATTAAATCCTGATTTCTTCTTCTTGACCTTCAAGGACTTGAAAAGGTCAGACAGTTGTACGTGCCTGCTCTCACATAACTGCTCTGTGTTCTGAACAGTCATTTGTGTGTTTTCACCGTCCTCTGATCCTCAGGTCTGACCCTTACCGCTGCAGCTGTCCTCCAGGAGCATCTGAGCTGCTTCCATCCGGATTTAAAAGGCCTTGGTTTCAGGCTGCAGCATTTCACAGGAGGTGTCGTCCAGCCAAGAGAAATAGCAAGGACATAATCCATCTCAGCTCATATTATCAACACTGTTATGACCTGAAAAGGACACGACCAGCACGCAATAATATCAGTTATTGGGACATCTTGATGTCAACACCTCTAAGGATGAATTTGAAGATATGATATGATATGATACACATTGCAATTAATATGTCACTCTATACCTCATCATACATTGTATAGATTGGAGATCCAGCTTTTGTGTTGTTCAAGTCACTTTTGACTAGTCATTTTGTTTCTCTTAGAAACGCCAGTTTAGACAGCTTACCATTTCTCAAAATCAGTTTTTTTTCTCTTGCACTGACTCAGTTTTATTTCTGTCGATATTCTGAGGGTTTTTACAGAGGAGTTTGCTTATATAACATTTGCGCTATTTATATAACTTTTTTTTTTCTGGCTGTTGACAGTATATTCTGATTTATGGAGTGATAAAAACCTTTCTCCACCATGTTGACTAAATGAAACAAGAACTTTAAGCCTGGCTTTATAGAGTATATTTCTGTTCTGGAAATGAATGCAAATTAGTGCATACTTAATTAGACAATGCCTGCTTTACATATTTAAGCATAAAATATCAGAAAACGTGAAATACAAAACAACGTCATGCAGTGTAATTAATCAACTGGGGAAATTATGGTGGCATATGTTGTTTAAAATGTTTTTCCTTATTCACCTGTAGTGTGGAAACACTTTATTTTAAGGACCAATTGACCCTTCACAAGGAGTTTGATTGACAGGCGATCTGACCAATCATAACCCCGAATCTACCATTTTTGTCCGACAAACAAATCAGAAAGGAGAGTTGAAAAATGGTGTGTATTGACGTCTTTCCGCAGCAGAAACAAGATCCCTTTTGATGTTCATTCATGTTTATTATGTGCTATAATAACTAGTAAAGAGGAAGAGATTATCGGTTCATGTGCTGCTTTTGAACTGAGGCGCTACAGCGATCTGTCACGACACATTAAAGAGCAACAAAATGCTATTTATTTCTTTCAAAATGACAAAATTTGAGAGCTGAGACTTTGTTTCATACCTAAAGTAAACTGCTCTGTCTAGTCTGTCGGTGTGTTGTCAGTTTTTTCTTTGCTCCGCAATGTATTTTTCACTGCGTGAGAACATGATGTGTGGCATGAGAGCGCCATGGCTTGTCGGACATAGCAACAGTAACTAAGGGGCACAGGTCTTTACGAAGGGTCAATTATCACTATTAACTCATTGCTTATTAGTATGCATATTACTAGCATATTGGCTGTTTATTAGTACTTATAAAGCACACATTAATGCCTTATTCTGCATGACCATATTTTAGGTTTCTTAATCCACTCAGTACTTAAACTTAATTTACTACCTTACTAACTATTAATAAGCATCAAATTAGGAGTTCATTGAGGCAAGAGTCGTAGTTAATACTTAGTTAATAGTGATAATTGCTCCCCAAACTAAAGTGTGACCTGTAATGTCTGTCCTTAAATGACCAAAGTATCAAAAAGTGCAATATATTGGTATATGATTGTTTGAAATTGATTGAAGTACAAGTGGCTCAGAGCTGAAGTCTAGACACAGAAATATTATTAAGGTGGAGATAATTGAATTTTCCCAGTCAGGGGTGGCTGTTTTTACCCTGACTATCATATTGCACACTCTCTTTTATGGCACTGCCACACAGCTTGGGCCCACAGTTGAGGAGAAAATGAACATGATTGGCTGGAAGGGATTGTTTCTTGATACATTGCATTACCCTTGGATACGTGCCAGCATGATGCGACCTCTCACGTGATCGGGTCAACGGTACAAATAAAGCATGTTAAACATAGTACAGGCAGCCCTACACCACACACTCCCACACGTACACTGCTTCATAGTGTACGTGATACACACTTCACAAACAAACGAAGCAGAGAACTCCTACAGTACACCAAGTGCCGAGCATATCACTCCCGTATTGAGTGTATTTTGCTCTCTCTCTCTCTCTCTGTATGCATATAAAACATTTAAAATATTTAGTAGTGAGCAGGGCCAGGATTTTCTAGTGGAAAAAATCTAGTGGATGGATTTAACCGTCACCCATTTTACTTCCCTACACAGGATATCAGTAATATTTAAAAGAAAAAAGGAATACTTTTATTCAGCAAGGATGCATTAAATTGATCAAAAGTGACAGTAAATATATTTATAATGTTACAAAAGATATCAGTTTAAAATGACTGACTATTTTATCAGTGCATCAATGAAAAAAATTTACCAGTTTCAATAAAAAATCTGCAAAAACTGTTCAACATTGATAATAACAATAAATGTTTCTTAAGCAGCAAATCATCACATTAGAATGATTTCTGAAGGATCATGTGAATATATTACATTTTAAAATATATTAAATTAGAAAACTGATTTGAAATGGTAATAATATTTCACAATATACATGTTTTTACTTTATTTTTGATCAAATAAATACAATCTTGATGAGCATAAGAGATTCAAAAACATAAAAAAGTCACTTCAGCGAGTTAAATTTGTTAAAAGTTATAGACAGACATATTTATTATATCAGTTAATATCAATATAAAAGACACAATAAGAGCATGAATGTGCATTAAGGAAGTAAACAGTTTAGATTTCATGTTCACTTCACGTTAAAATGACACCATTGGTAATTAAAGGGGTGGTTGATTACAATTTCACTTTTTTAATGTTAGTTAGTGTGTAATGTTGCTGTTTGAGCATAAACAATATCTGCAAAGTTGCGGCGCTGAAAGTTCAATGCAAACGGAGATATAGTCTTTTAAAATTCTGGCAGTTTAATGCCTACAAAAACCCCGCACCTGGAAACACGCAACAAAGGGGGTGAGGCCATGCTGATCTACTTTTGAGAAGAGGAAGAGAAAACTAGGGGTGCACGTAAAAATCTATTCATATATGAATCGCGATTCTGTCTTCTAATGATTCTAATGGATTCACAAAATCAAAGTCCTAAATAAGCGGTTCTCAATCCTGTTCCTCACCTCCTCCTGCTCTGCATCTCTCTCTCTCTCTCTCTCTCTCATTCAGATCATCAGCTTAGCTCCAACAATGAACTGTTCCAATTATACACTTATTTTCAGATAGCTATGAGAAGCGTTATACATGGCGCGTGCGGTTGCCGTACTGTATTAAAGCTTTAATCAGAATAAAAGCGTATATTAAAAGCTAACAGAAGCAGTAGCATTTACAAATAACAGCATATCTAAAAGTATGAGACAACAACAAACAAAAAACATACCATTAAGAGCCGTGCTTGCACAGGTTCTGCACAACCCTCTTCACTAATATTCTTTGCATCTCAATCGGTGTCACATGTTGACCTAGTTTCTTCTGTTCCCCTATTGGTTAATTAGATCCTCACCTGTTTCTGTTTCCCCTTTGATTACTTTGATTATTTAAAGCCTGTGTTCTCCCTCCACTTTTTGTCTGATATTGAGTTAACCATATGTGTTTTGCTACTCCTTTCTCCTGGAATTCTGCTGTGGATTATTAATAAAAGACTCTCGTTTGTTCTATCCATTGTTGTGCGCCTCTTTAGCATACACAAACGTTACAGAATAGCAGACCGAAACAGTTAATTAATTAAGCGGCGTTTTTCTTTCTGTTTATTTTTTATTTTTTTTGTTTGTTTTGTTCTGTCCTGTCCTGGAATGGACCTGCCCAGCGTCCAACTCCTATGCCTGAAGCAGTTGGACCGTTCGCTGGAGGACCATACAAGGGACTTTCTAGATCTGGCGTGCCTTACCCACTTCCCGGACCGCTCGCTCTGTCTTTTACATCATCAGCCTGAGCGAGCAGTGTAAGGCAAGCCTACCAGCGAACGGTCCCAAAGAGGATTTCGCCGCTTGTGTGGAGTGGGTGCTGATACACAACGAGTCAGCTTTCACCGTCGGCCCTGTGGAGGATGATATCGCCACCGGCCCCACTCCACCACTGCCAGAGACCAGCCAGCCGTCACCCCGATCTACGGAGATACTGCCTGAGCCCGCTGCGACTGAGCCTATACCATCCTCTGACCAAGTGTGTGAGCCGGCAACATCGTCCATCGCCGAGGGAGTTTTGGTGGAGCTCGAGGACTTGGAGGGAAGCCCCACCCACACTCCTACGACTGGGGGTGAGCTGCAACTGATCTCTGGGAGATATGAAGAGGAACTGAAGGACATTTTTCAGACAGACCTTATTGACTGGTGGGGAGAAGTACAAACCTGTGTCCCTGAATCTCCTGTGTCTCCGCTGGTTCCGTCCAGCCCTGAATCTCCTGTGTCTCCGCTGGTCCCGTCCAGCCCTGAACCTCCTGTGTTCCCTCCCAGCCTCCCTCTCCCGCCTCCTCCCAAACCAGCCAGTGCCTCGCCTCCAACACCGCTGATGCCTGTCAGTCCCTCAGCTCACCCTCAGTCAGCGCCTGCCATGCGCTCTACTCTGCCGCCTCGGGACTTCCAGTCTCCAGCTCCGCTCAGATGTGCGGATCCCCTGTCTCCACTCCCAGTCTCCCTCGACTACACCTCGGTCCTCTGACCCATCGACTCCACCTCGGCTCCTAGCTCCCTCGTCTCCACCATTGCCCGTCATCCCACCGGCTCCACCGGGCTCCCTTGTCCCTCCGGCTCCACCTTGGTCAGTCGTCGACCATCCGCCGCCTCGGGACTCCACTCCTCTGGCTTTGCCTCGTCACTCCATCCCTCCGGCTCTGTCAGGCTCCTCCTTCCCTCCGGCTCCACCTACATCCTCAGTCGCACCGGCTCCACCGTGGTCTTCCGGATCACCGCCTCCGCCTCAGTCACCTGAGCCTTCAGCTCCGCCTTGGCCCTCCGGATCCTCAGTTCCACCCCGGCTCTCCGTCTGCCCCGTTCCACCTGGGTCTCCTTCTCCAGCAGCGCAGTCTCCGTCAGTCGGCCCCCTGGTGTCGTCTGCCCAATCTCCACCATGGCTCCTCCCACCGTCGACTCCGCCGTGGGCCGCCATCCTGGCTGGCCTCTGGATAACCACCTGGCTACTCCTGCTTCAGGCTCCTCCCTGGCTGCTCCCACCCTCCACTCCCCCTTGGACTGACTTTTGGTTTTGCCCCTTTCCCATTGCCTGCCCTCCTCTTGCTCCACGCCCACCTCCAGAACCCCCACCCTCCCTCTGTTGGACTGTTTTTGTCGGCGCGGGGGCACGCCGTTCCGGGAGGGGGCGTTATGTCACATGTTGACCTAGTTTCTTCTGTTCCCCTATTGGTTAATTAGATCCTCACCGGTTTCTGTTTCCCCTTTGATTACTTTTATTTAAAGCCTGTGTTCTCCCTCCACTTTTTGTCTGATATTGAGTTAACCATATGTGTTTTGCTACTCCTTTCTCCTGGAATTCTGCTGTGGATTATTAATAAAAGACTCTCGTTTGTTCTATTCATCGTCGTGCGCCTCTTTAGCATACACAAACGTTACAATCGGGCTCAAATTGATAAGCAATTAAACAATGCCATTTTTTTTACAATACAACCGGAGCACTTGCCGCTGAGCTGAGGGCCGTGACGTTTAGACGTGCACTAGAGCCGGTTTAGCCAATCACAACACACTGGACCAGCTAACCAATCTGAGCCTATTGCGTATTTCTGAGGGAGTGGCTTCATAAAAACAGGAAATGATCAGCGGGTTTTATAGGAGAAGGGACAGAATGTTGTAGAATAAAGGTAGATTATGTGAAAATTAAAACGAAGAATTAACACAAAATTAACGAAAAAACAATCAAATATTCTATGTGCAATCAAATTAACCAAAATAGAAGAGGTGTGGAAATGACTGCATTAATTAAACTCACTCAATATATAATGCCACCAAACATTTATTAAATTAATATGTGCTTACAGTAGCTTGTGTTTTATGGCACACATGTAACCCCATATGAAATGGGTTAAAGCTAGTAATTAGAAGACTGCTAGTTCACCACTGCCTCAGGTTATCAGCTGCTACAGTAACTGATTATTTGCTCGCTCATGATTTTGTTTACCATGTCTTCAAGTGGTGAATTTATGTTCTGCTCTAAGCTGTCCATTTATGAGAGCTTTGGTATTTGACCTCTCTGCCTCTTTGGCTGCAGCGTCAGTCCTGCTGTCACTACATTATATTTGCTACATGCTCAATGCTTTACCATAGAAGGCCTGATGTGGCTGTCAGGTAACCGCAGTATTAGGTGTACTGCTGTAAACCCTGATCTGTGTTCAAGCACAGCTAAGACTACAGGCAATATAACCTGGCAAAATCACTTATCCGTGTTCAGGTGTTTGCTAGTGTAAATTCTTAGAACTGTTTTCATAAGGTGGTGCTTTATTTTCAAAAATTACTTGAAAGTAGCAGACACTATTTTTAATATAATTTTTATATAAATATTAATGTAAATAATATTTAAATATTTATTAATTTTGATTGAAAACTGAGTACTGTAAAAGTACTTAATGCTAAATGCAGGCATGTCGAATGTTTCAAAGCAGTCAACCAATCAACTAATGAAAAAGTCGACACTTAAGCCCAAAGTATGCTTCATTTGTCTATGATACACACTGAAAAATATAACGTTGCAATGTCAAATTAAACATTTTACTTTAAAGTACATTTTGATCATTATTTTAAAATTCTTTTGTCATGCAAAGTACTTAATTATAATTTTAACTGATATTACATTTAAAGTTATTATATTTGAAATGTATTGTATTGCAACTTCATCATTATAAATGTATAATTACAATATACATCATGCACTATAATGGAACTGACATATTTTAGTTTACCATAAACACTTTCCAGAACATTCAAGCAGTTCACTTTAACCATAAAAGACACAAGAAGCAATTATGAAATTACATGTAAAGATGGGTTACACTTTATTTTAAGGTGTCCTTGTTACAGTGTAATTATACACTTGAGTACTGAGTGATATTAATTAACTAGATACTTATTATATGCTTAGGATTAGGGTTTGGCTTAGGGTTACTTGCATGTAATTATGCATAATTTACTCTTATTATAAAAGTAAGTACTTAAATAAAGTGTTACTTAAAGATGTACTTATGTCCTACTTAAGTTGGTCAAAATGCACTCTAAAGTTTATCTAATTGCATTAATCTGACTACAGTTTTAAATTATACAATACGTTAAACTACAATACATTTCAGTATCCGAAAACATTACATTCAGTTTGCAGTATATTAATTATATTCTTTTAAAGTTTATTAGTTCTGTAAGAAATAAACTTCTTTAGAAAGTATGCTAATGTCTACTTAATCACAAGGCTGTTGCAAATTACAGAGACAAATCAACCTTAAGACATTTATTTTCAGTGGTGGAATAACAAGCTCAGTAAATATATCCAATATGGCTGAGAAAAGCGAGAGAAATGTTAATATATGATTAGACCTATAAAAGAAGTAAAAGAATCCACAAAAACAGTTAATGAAACATGGATATTTTACTAAAAACTGTGCTATAAATTGCTGTGTATTAGAGTACTATTTGTGACCCTGGACCACAAAACCAGTCTTAAGTCGCTGTGGTGTATTTGTAGCAATAGCCAAAAATACTCTGTATGGGTCAACATTATCGATTTTTCTTTTATGCCAAAAATCATTAGGATATTAAGTAAAGATCATGTTCCATGAAGATATTTTGTACCGTAAGTGTATCAAAACTTAATTTTTGAATAGTAATATGCATTGCTAAGAACTTCATCTGGACAACTTTAAAGGCGATTTTCTCAATATTTAGATTTTTTTGCACCCTCAGATTCCAGATTTTCAAATAGTTCTATCTCAGCCAAATATTGTCCGATCCTAACAAACCATACATCAATGGAAATATTATTTATTCAGCTTTCAGATGATGTATAAATCTCAATTTCGAAAAATTGACACTTAAGACTGGTTTTGTCGTCCAAGGTCACATTTTATAATGTTAGTTTCGTAACATGCTAACATCAAATTTTCAGTCTACGTGTTCCTCATGTGAGTTTCTGCTCATGAAGAAGACTTTTCAATCAGTCTCTCATCTGTTTCTATTCGAGATAGGATGCTAAGAAAACAGGGTTTGAATTGGATCTGTGGATTTTCACTTTGATCTTTGGACCATAAACACTACAGAGGATCCAAGAGAGGTTTAGATCAGGACCCCACTAAACAGAACCAGGCAGTATAAAAAAGTATAGCCCATGTCTATATCAGGGTTCAGTAATCCACTGTATAAAAGAAGCGGCTAATCACCCTGCTGCGAGCGCTGACCACTGTAAAGACACAGGAGACACAGTGCTAGCATGTGGTCTTTAGCAAAAGTCTACTCAGAAAGCCAGAGTTCACCACGTGCCATTTAATGGATTTTTTTTTTTGTTTGTTTTAGCAGCTGCATTCAAGATCTTGATGCTACCATGGGCCAGAAGTGAACTTTAGAGTAGAATGAACCATTCTGTGCAACCAAAATATGCCAAAACTTGCGCTTTCTACAAAATAAATGAAAGTTCTGTCATGATTTGCTTCACGCGATTCTGTTTTTATTAGATTTTTTTTAAAACATTTTATCATAGAAAAATAAGGTTTACTCCCCTGGTGTGCTGGATGTAAGACTTTAAAGCCTTTAACAGACTGGAGAGCTGACAGATTGTAATGCCCTGGCACTGCCCGCTGTGGCCTGTTATCTGTGAGAAGTTTCCAGGCTTAAACCGAGCTTTGCACTCAGCAAAACAAGACTTTTCCACACCTGGCTCTGGTTGCACGGAATAGACACATGGATGCCATTCTGTAGAGTTGCCCTGCTTTTAGTCACCAGCACATGTTTTCCATTGAGCTTCCTGTTGCATGTCAAAAAAATAGAACATAAATTTGGGACAAAATGGGTTGGTTGGGCTTGGTTAAGTTGCGCAGACACGGCTATAATTTTCTTTAGATGCTTTCTGCAAGGCTCAGTGGATGTCATTAATTTGCACAAAAGTTAATTATTTAGCTGTACATTTAGTTTTTATTTAGATGTAAAAATCTGAATATAAATAATCAGTTTATAATTGTATATGCATTTATAATTTTTTTAAATGTATTTCTATTAAAATTTGAAAACGCCACATTTTTTAATGCAGATTTAGTGAAATCTGGCAAAAAAGTATTGATTTATTTATTTACTGATACTAAATCTTGCTAAATTGCACCTCGTAAAGTGTATTAATTGCTTTATAAATATAAAGTGTATTTTATTGTCATTTGTCTTTGAAAGAGGAGAAATGCATCTGCAATAAATGTGCATAATGTGGTTTAAAATGCCATTTTTATCAACTATATCTGTCTATCTGGTGGAGATACACGATGATATAAAGATCATTTTAACACTAGCACTTATTTAAGACACTATGTCATACACAAAATACACAACACGTAAGACACCAGACATTTAAAGCAGTATGAGCAGATGATCTCCTGGAACTGAAAGTCAATGTAGGTTCTCCAGGGGCTGTTCATAATGGAGCAAAGTTTAGCTCAGATGGCAGATGTGAAGCTTAATGGGGGAGTGTAAAAATAGGCCACCAGACAATGATTTACTCACCCTCCCTGCCCTGTGCGTGAAAGCAAAAGTCCCTTCTTCTCTGACCATTTACACCCTACTCAGAAGACCAGCACTAGAATGGGATGTTGTGGTGCTGGTGACCTTATAGGTTTCTTAACTAGTTTAACCAGCAACCAACAACCAACTTTAACATACAGGTTAAGTTGGTTGACACCATGCCTATAATGGTTCATCAGCATGAACCAAACCAGCATAATCCAGCCTGCACCAGCAAGAACTTCTGGCCAATATGTTTCAATAGAATGGCCATTCTGAGCTGGATTTCTTGCACAACCACCTAACTGGCTGCTTAACTACCATACTACAATGCATTACTCGAGAAATTAACTAGCTAGCCATGACAGTTTCCCAAAGCTGTATTAACATGGTCGCACATTCGTCACTTGAACTACTTGGTTCAATAATATAAAAACTGTCGTTAATGACATGGTAACAAACATGGCATCTGAAGACTGTTTTGTTACTTTTTTGTCCTCCTTTGTGTTCCTTTACTTCCAGATTTGATTCAGTTGTGGGTTCCCTACCACATTACACTGCTCTAGGGTATAGAGTGCTGCGGTGATGACGTATTTTTATAAGCTGGCATCACACTGGTTCCCTCGACAAAAACCCTATAGGATTTTTCCATTGGCTTTTAGATTTTGGAAGAAAATAAGCTCTGTGACCAACAAAAGTTGATGATTCTTACACATTTTTTTCAATCTTTAGAAATGAAC
>NC_081157.1:18075620-18083120 GCF_012432095.1 Onychostoma macrolepis | reverse complement strand
TTGAATGTGGAAATTTGGGCCACAAACGCTTTTCTTGCCCGCAAAAAAATGTGGATAATGAACAACGGGTGACTGTCGAGTCAACGGGGAATGGATCATTTAAAGACAACGATAATACTGACACTGTGGAAATTATAAAGACACTACAAAAAGTGACAGAGAAGCGAAGGTCTTCTGTGGGAGTCACTGAGCAGCATAATGAGGTAAGTGAAAGCGATGATGGTGATGTTGAGGGTAGAGAGAAAGCTGGATGTAGTTCTGCTGTTATTGGACATTCAAGTAATGAAACTGAAGATGTTGAGAATGTGACTCAGATAGATGCACAAGCAATAGAGGAAGGATCAGTAGATGAGTTGGATAGAATGTCTCAATATACTGATGATAACATGAAAGATGATGAACAATGGTCTGAAGGGGCAGAGAGGTTAAAAGAGATGAAAGAAGATTTGTATACTGTAGCACAAATCAATGGTTTTCTTGATGAAACGAAGGGAAAAAAAGTTGGAGTGATTTTTTTCCGGATTTGGACAGGTTTATAGAATCTGTCATGTGGGCAAGGAGACATAGTAATCATGAAGAATTATCACAGCAGAAGCGTTTTAGACTAAAAAAACACATTACTGCAATCAGACAAAAAGGTACGACTGGAAAAACTGGGTTAAAGAGGGGGAAAAAAAACTAACTAGTCACCATGACTAGTATGTTTTTTTTCTTGTCTGTTTTCTTTTCTATCTCTCTTTTTCCTATGGAGAGGTTACGGGTGGGATCCCTGAATGTTAATGGGATGAGGGATAGGAGGAAGGCAGAAACAATTATAGAATTCATTAGGTTGAAAAATTTAAATGTAACTTTCTTGCAAGAGACTCATAGTGATGTGAATAATGAGATTGATTGGCGAATGTGGTGTGGTGATGAGTGTATTCCTTCTCATGGGACTAATTTGAGCGCTGGAGTTGCTATTGTTTTCTCTCCAACTGCCAAAGTTAAAATCATTTCTAAACAAGAACTTGAACCTGGACGATTATTGGCAGTTGAAGTTGAACTTAATGGCCTTTTGGTTGTTTTTGTTAATATTTATGCACCAAATAGTGGTTTTGGTAGGATAAATGTTTTTAAAAAATTGGAGTTTTTTTTAAAACAAAAACAATTAGAAGATTTGATTATTTTAGGAGGGGACTGGAACTGTACACTTGATCCTTCTTTGGACAGGAATGGAGAGGAACCAAATTTCAATTCACCTGCTGTTTTAGCTAATATTTTAGAGTCTTTTGAATTTAGGGATATTTGGAGAGAAAATAATGTTTTGGTAAAACAATTTACTTGGGTAAAGGTGAATGAGGGAAGAATTTCAGCTGCACGTTTAGATAGATTGTACGTATCAAATAGCATGAAAAGCAAAGTTATACATACAGCTATTATCACCACTCATTTTTCTGATCATAAGCTTATTACTGTTAATTGCACATTGATATCTAGAAATAATAGGATTTTAATGTAAAGTTACTGCAAGACAAAAGTTTTTGTGAATCTTTTAAACATTTTTGGGAAACATGGAAAAGTGAAAAAAAACAGGTATGAAAATGTTATTCTTTGGTGGGAAATTGGAAAAATACATAAGAGAATATTGTCAACAATATAAGCATTATTCAACTTTGTGCTTGAAACAGACTGTGGAGTGTCTTGAAAAAGAAATTCTAATTATTGAAGAAAATATGATGAGAGAACCTTCTGTTAATTTAAAAGTCTGGTCTGATAAGAAATCAAAGTTGAGTTCTTTTTTAAATGAAAAAGTAAAAGGTGCTCTTGTGAGAAGTAGGTTTTTATCAGTAAAAGATATGGATGGTCCTACTTCTTTTTTTTTTTTAACTTGGAGCACAAAAGTGTACAAGGAAAAAAGATGTATAGTTTGAAGAATAGTCATGGTTGTGACACAAGTGATCCCATAGAAATGCGTAGATTGGTAGTGGATTTTTATTCTAAGTTATTTTCGACTGAGAACACAGATGAGAGGAGCCAAAATGAACTCTTGCAAAATCTTCTTCATTTAACCACTGAGGACAAACAAACTTTGGACTCTGCAATTACCTTGGTGAATTAAGTGCTGCGGTTTCAGGACTTTCTTCAGGTCGTACTCCAGGTATAGATGGACTTCCTGGCGAGTTCTATAAGCACTTTTGGACCTTAATTGGAACTGATCTCTATGAAGTTCTACAAGAAGTTTTTTGTGTAGGTTTGCTTCCTAAAAGCTGTCAAAGAGCAGTTTTAACATTACTTCCCAAGAAAGGAGATCTTACTTTATTAAAAAATTGGAGACCAGTTGCTATTCTTTGTTCTGAATATAAACTAATAGTGAAGTGTTTGGCTAGTAGGTTAAATAAAGTGTTGCACACAATTATACACAAAGATCAATCCTATTGTATAAAAGAAAGATGTATTAGTGATAATTTGCATTTAGTACGTGATGTTATTGATTTTGCTTTTAAAAATAACATTGATATGGGACTTCTATCTTTAGATCAGGAAAAGGCTTTTAATCGAGTTGATCATCAGTATCTTTTTAAAGTTTTAAAGGCTTTTGGGTTTGGAGATAATTTTGTTGCAATGATAAGATTGTTGTACAATGAAGCTACATGCATGGTAAAAATGGCTGGTGGACTGAGTGTTCCTATTAAAGTACAGAGGGGCATAAGACAGGGATGCCCTCTCTCAGGTCAGCTTTATAATTTGGCTATTGAACCTCTCCTTTGTAAACTGAGAGAGAAGTTAATGGGGTTACAGATAAATGCTTTAAATTGTAATGACTGTGTAAAAGTCTCAGCATATGCTGATGATATCACTGTTATTTTAAGAACTGAAAATGATGTTCAAGTTATTAAAGATATTTTGAAGAGTCATGGGAAAGCTTCAACTGCCAAAGTAAATTGGGACAAAAGTGATGCCCTGTGGTGTGGTTTAGTTCCTAGTAGTCCGAAACTTCCAGGTAGATTACAGTGGGGGTTTTCTGGGCTAAAGTATCTGGGGGTATTCTTAGGAAAAGAAGATTTTAAGAGGCTCAATTGGGAGGGTTTGGTGGACAAGGTGCGTGCTCGGTTGTCTCGCTGGCATTGGCTGCTCCCCCAGCTATCGTACAGGGGAAGGGTTCTAGTCTGCAACAATCTGGTAGCCTCATCTTTGTGGCACAAAATGTCTTAGAGCCTCCTAAGGAACTGGTGGAAAATGTTCAAAAGCATCTAGTGAATTTTTTCTGGTCTGGTCAACATTGGCTAAAAGCATCTGTGTTATATCTGCCCAGACAAGAAGGAGGTCATGGATTGGTGGACATTAATAGCAGAATAAAAGCTTTTTGACTACAGACTGCAAAAAGGCTACTTTATGGAAAAGATGTAAGCTGGGCTGGAGTAGCTTGTTCCCTTCTAAGAAAGGCGGGCGGCATGGGGCTAGACCGGCACCTTTTCTTAATGGGCACTGAAAGTGTTGATTTATCTGGACTGACACCTTTTTATCGTTCAATGTTGAAAGCCTGGGAAATTTTAAGTAAGTCAAGAAACCTTAAAGATGTGCAAGGCCCTTGGATGAGAGAAGAACCTCTGCTGCATAATCCCATTGTGGACTTGGACATTTTAAAGTCAGCGTCAATGAGGATTGCTTTAAGGAATGCTGGAATCACAAAGATTGGACATTTAATAACAAAAAATGAATGGATGTCTGCTGAGATGCTGGCCGCTAAGCTGGGTGTGAGGTCAATTTGCTTGACGCAGAGACTGTTGAATGATCTCCTTGAATGTCTACCTATGGATTTTAAAAATGGGTTGGAAAAAAATTAAGAAATGGATGTCTTTTTTCCCGAGCTAAAAATTGTGCCTGCTTTTGATGCTTTTGAAGAGAGGGAAGGTTGTTTGCTCAACTTCAGAACTCCTGAACTGGAACTTTTCAGTGAAACTGGGAAAAAAGCACTGTATATCACATGTGTCAAAGTTTCACATTTGAACTCTCTAAAGGGATTAAAATAAACTAAATGGCAGGAGGTTTTTGGGTCGGAGAATTCTACTAAAGGTAGCTGGAGGACCTTGTACAATAAGACTCAGTAATATATGTATGTTTACATGCTCATGCACTACAAATCATCCTGCACTGTTCCCCAGCCAGCTGCTTGAACTCAATGTTTCTCCTTGCACATGTACAGTATTTATCTGAAGCATTCGTATAGTTTGTATAGTTTGTATTTTTTAGTTTGTATAGGTACTTTTTTATAGATAGTATATTTATATTTATAGTCAAAATCTATCAGTAGGATAGTTGTGTATAGGTTTATATTGTCTTACTCCATTGTTGTATGCCTGTATTTATGTAGCACCGTGGTCCTGTGAGGCACGACATTTCGTTCCACTGTATGCCCCCGCATGTAGCGGAATGACAATAAAGCTCAACTTGACTTGACTTGACTTGACTTGTACAAGCCTCCCATTGAGAAAAGGTCTGGAGACCTTCAGTGGAGAATTGTGCATGGTTTAATAGCTACAAACAGATACAGAGCACACCTTGATCCACAAGTAGGGGAGGAGTGTCCTTTTTGTGGGCAAATAGAAACTGTTTTTCATTTATTTCTTTACTGTGGTAGGCTTGAAGCTGTGCTATCTCAATTAGAAGAATGGTGTAGGATTTTAGGAGAGAAATTTTTACCTGTACTTTTTATATATGGTCCTAAGTATAACAAAAACAAAAAGCAAAACCATGTGATGCTTAACTTTCTGTTTGGGCAGGCAAAAACGTCAATCTGGCTATCACGTAAAGATAAATTAAATGGCATGGGGTCAACTAATAAAGTATCAATTTTAAAGGGTTTAATAAAATCAAGGTTAAAGGTGGAATATGCTTATTATCAACTGGTTAAAGATATTGAGACATTTAACTATACTTGGGGGGTGAACAAGTGTTTGTGTAAAACTGATATTGATGGTTTTTTGCAAATTTATGTTTGAGTTTTTTTTTTTTTTTTTTTTTTGTTGTGTGTTGGTTTTTTGCTTGGTTTTAAGCCTTGGGGTTGTTTATTATGTAATGGTGGGAAGTGTGTGTAGATCTAATGTAATTATATATTTTTAAAGAAAAGTGTAATTAAAGATTTGTTTAAAGTCAAAGTCTGTCTCTCTCTCTCTCTCTCTCTGTGTGTGTGTGTGTGTGTGTGTGTGTGTGTGTGTGTGTGTGTGTGTGTGTGTTCTAGTGTGGATCATGGAGGAGAGTTCATGATTACAGCAAGACTCCACAAATGTAAGTCACACAGAGTTTAGTTGTTTGTAGTTTAGTTGTAATGTGTGTGTTGTAATGTGTGTGTTGTGTTCAGACGCCTGTGATCTCACACTGGATCCAAACACAGCAAACACACACCTCGTTCTGTCGGAGGAGAACAGGAAGGTGACGCGTGTGTCTGAGCGACAGTCGTATCCTGATCATCCAGACAGATTTGAACATGTGTCTCAGGTTCTGTGTTCAGAGAGTCTGACTGGACGCTGTTACTGGGAGACTGAGTGGAGCGGAGATGTTTATATATCAGTGTCTTATAAAGAAATCAAGAGGAAAGGATGGAGTGATGACAGTGTGTTTGGATGGAATGATCACTCCTGGAGTCTGTTCTGCTCTGATCACAGATTCACTGCTCATCACAATAATAACTTCACTCATATATCAGCTGCTCGAGGCTCCTGTAAGAGAGCAGCAGTGTTTCTGGACGAGTCGAGCGGCTCTCTGTCCTTCTACAGCGTCTCTGACACACACACACTCACACACTCACACACTTACACACATTCACTCAACCTCTACACGCTGGATTTAACCTTGATTACAACTCTTCAGTGTCTCTGTGTCACATTAAACATTAAACACACACACACACACACACACACACACACACACACACATGTTCGTTTTTGTGAAAAGTGGGGACATCCCATAGGCGTAATGGTTTTTATAGTGTACTTACTGTATGTGCTATTGCCCTACACCAACCCTACACCTAAACCTACCCCTTACAGGAGACTGTCTGCATTTCAACTTTAAAAAAAAAAAAACTCATTCTGTGTGATTTATAAGCGTTTTGAAAAGTGGGGACATGGGTCAATGTCCTGAGATGTCACCTTCACCTTGTAATACCTGTCATACCTTTGTCATTATACAAATCTATGTCCTGACTTTTCACAAAAACGCGCACACACAGACAGACAGAGACACACACACACTCACACGAATACTGTTGTTAGTGTAAAATAATGTGTAATAATTACACTGTTGTGTCTCAGGCTGTATTTTCATGTGATTTTAGTTTAATAGAAATCAGCCTAAAATTACATCATCATCATCATCATCCTCCTCCTTCTTCTTCTTATTCTCTTCTTCTTCTCCTTCTCCTTCTACTTCTCTTCTTCTTCTTCTTCTTCTTCTTCTCCTTCTCCTCCTTCTTCTCCTTCTACTTCTTCTACTTCTTCTTCTTCTACTTCTCTTCTCCTCCTTCTACTTCTTCTACTTCTCTTCTTCTCCTTCTACTTCTCTTCTTCTTCTACTTCTCTTCTCCTCCTTCTACTTCTTCTACTTCTCTTCTTCTTCTTCTTCTTCTACTTCTTTTCTCCTTCTTCTACTTCTCTTCTCCTCCTTCTCCTTCTCCTCCTTCTTCTACTTCTCTTCTCCTCCTTCTACTTCTTCTACTTCTCTTCTTCTTCTACTTCTTTTCTCCTTCTTCTACTTCTCTTCTCCTCCTTCTTCTTTTTCTTCTTCTTCTTGTTACATGTTTGAAACCATCTTTCAGAAGCACTGCTGGAGAAAAGAGTGTTTATGTATTTGAACTTTAGACTGTATTTGAATTTGTTTTGACTCCTGAAGCACAAACATTATTAACCCTTTCAGCCTCTTATTTTCCCATTAAAATGTATTAAACTCCGAGGCTCTTGATTTCTGCGTCACACTTGATATCTTTGCGGTCAAAGGTCACTGAAGTCTTGAAATGTTTTTTTTTTTGTTGTTGTTTTTTTATTTATTTATTTTTTCAGGAACATCAATGCAATATATTTTTGTTCAGTAATATTTTGGGTTAATTATGCAAGATTTATACAATATGTATGAGCTAATTTCCTTTTAAAATTAAACTATTTAGCTCCTTTAATTTTGGGTCACACCTGGTACTTAAAATACATGATTAAAAAAATAATAATTACAGGAAAATCGGTGTAATGAGTTTTTGCTCAATAATATTTTGTGTTTAATATTCAGAGTTTTGAGGAGATTTTATGATACTTTGCAATATTTATACAATATTTATGAGCTATTTTCCTTTTAAAATCAAACTCTTGAGCCCCTTCATTTTTGGGTCACACTTACCAAGTTTTATGTACGTTTTGCTTTTTTAGGAAAATCATAATTTATTTTTGTTCAATAATATGTTTTGATTATTATTTTGAATTTTGTGGAGATTTTATGATACTTTGCAATATTTATACAATTTTTATGAACTATTTT